>NW_027514371.1:900000-1180000 GCF_048772815.1 Callospermophilus lateralis | reverse complement strand
CACATGATTTTATTCTGAAAAACTTGGCAGCCATAATTGAGAGTCAAAACACACATGGACATCACATTGTAGACCTCAATAGGCCTGGATTCATGTGACATTTTGGCCACTGTTTGGGAACCTTCCTGTGAGGGTTCTCCAGAGATTTCATTGAAATGAGCTTCCTCACCATTTAATGGTTCCAGAATAAATTGAAACCCACAGTGCCTCCAACTTCCTCCTTGAAAAGTGGCTAGATAAATACCATGAAATTTTTAAAATTCCCATGACCAGGTGGCACTGGAGAATCTTTGGATATCCTGACGATGATCATGAGTATACCAGTCAGTGGCTTGATTGACTGGTTTTTATGAAGATGGTGCCGAACAGAGATGCCAAGAAGTTGAAGCCTGCTGAGGAGTGGGCATAGAGCAGTGGTGGGCAGGTGTGTGATAAAACATCTGTGGTGGGGCCATGTGGATCTCCCATTGGCTTCCAAATGCCTTGTGACAGACATGGTGCAGCCAGCAGTCCCTTCTATGTAAAGGCATCTTGTTATATGGAGAGGTTTCAGGGCAATGTTTAGAATCGGGTTGCTATGGTCATGGGGGCAAGCTATGTGGAATATAAGCCTGGTTGATGCATTCTTCTGCAGACCCTGACCTACCACAGGTGACAGATCTCCCTCACGCACTGGGTAACAGTTGAATTCTTTGTATTTCGTGAAGCAAATACAAAAATTCCATTTCAGCAGCAAGAAACACCACAAAAAGTGAAGGATGCCCAAATGGCTTCACAGTCCACATGTGGATACACTTAGCCCCCCGTGGCCACAGTTTACCCTAAAAGAGAGAATTCAACATTGCTGCCTCATGTTCATTGGAAAATAAGAAACCATGACCTCCAAGTCACATAGATGCAGACCCAGATTTGATGGTCTCACTACAAAGAAAGCTAAAATTCCCAACAACAACATATATTTCAAGTGCCCAACGTCAGAGGCAGATTCTCAAGAAGTCTTTAGGCCAGCAGAGCTCCATGGTTGTGGAGTGTTTACCCTGTCCCTTACTTTTGGAATCTCAGAAGGGAGGAAGATACACCAAGCCAATTGACGGCTCCTTTTGAAAAAATTGTACCACCAATGACATCATCAGCAAATATAAGCCAACACTACCACAAGTTGCTGCACAAACAAATAGTTTACAATGCATACATGTGAGTTCACAATGTGTCCAGGCAAGTTCTGCAAGCAGTTCAGTGATGGCTATTGCAGAAGCTGTAGATTGGTTTTATCTTTGATTTCACCAGCACTGTGACGAAGATAGAAATTCTGGCAATGATGGCTAAAGAAAAAATTATGTAACATTCCAGAAAACACTGAAAGAAAACAATTTTCTTAACAATTTACATTGTCTTGGAGAGAATTATTAAATATAATGAAAAGGAAATGTGAAAGAAAACAAACAGATCTGTTAACCTCCTTTTTTGTTCACATTTTAAAACAATCCTCAACAGCTGTTTACCCAATTTAAATTAAACCATTTAAATAATGTGAATAAAAAAATATTTGGATCAATTTTTTCATGAGCCCTCATCATATATGATATATGGACATATGAACATTCAAACATATAACACAAAACACAAGTGTGCACACATAATATAATACATACAACACATAACCTAATAGTAAAGGCCTTATAACTTTTTACATGTGAAATCTCCATTGCAATGTTTAAAAACTCTATTGTCAAAAAATAGAACTGATCACCAAAACATTAAACTAGGTATGTATGAGCTCAAAAAAAACAAAATAAAATGTGGGAAAAGGCAATAATAAAATAGATATTGAAAAAAGCATCCTGGTTCTATCTTAGATGTAAGGGTAGCCAAGCTGGAATTTTGGATATCAGCTGATATGGACTTGAGTCAAATCATCTTCTTTTTGTTCTGTAGAAATCGCTTCAGTTAATCTCTCTGGAATCCAAATCGGCTGTTGTTCTCTCTGTGGAAACACACAAACAGGCCCCTGGCTCCAGACAATCATTGGGTCAGGACCTTGGTTAATCTCTCTGGAATCCAAATCGGCTACTGTTTTTCCTGTGGAAACAGACAAACAGACCCCCGACTCCAGACAATTACTGGGTCAGGACCTTTCCATTGTCCTGTTAGAATATCTTTCCAAAGAACCTTGGGCTTATGCACATTTTTTGGACACATATGCCTTTCCCCAGCACTAAGTCCTGATTAATCCAAATTTTAAAAGTTTAGAATAAAAAGGGTTATTTTAAGTTTGTCTTTGGGGAATATATACCCTTTCCCAATTGCGTCCTTTTTGCTTTAATAAGTACTTTTTAATAGTTTGATGAGCTTTTTCAACTATGCCTTGTCCCTGTGGATTGTATGGGATTAATGTTATATGAGTAATGCCAAATGATGACCAAAATTGTTTAAAAGAGGTAGAAGTATAACCAGGGGCATTATCTGTTTTTAACTGTTTGGGAACGCCCACAGTGGCAAAATTTTGTAAGCAATGAGTGATAATATCTTTAGTTTTTTCTCCGGCATGAAGGGTGCCCATCAAAAATCCAGAAGAAGTATCAACTGTAACATACAAATATTTTAATTTTCCAAATCCTGGCAAGTGTGTGATGTCCATCGGCCAAATATGATTAGGTATCAATCCTCTAGGATTGACTCCAAGATTAACTTGTGGTAAAAAGGTCACACAATTTTGACATTGTTTTATTATTTGTCTAGCTTTTTCCTTAGTTATTTTAGAAGGCTTTTGTAAGGTATTAGCTTTGACATGGAACTTTTTACGAAAATTTATAGCTTCTTCTAGTGTAGAGAAAATATGTATGTCATGTGTACTTTTATTTGCTAAATCATTGCCCAAACTGATGGCTCCAGGCAATCCTGTATGTGCCCTGATATGTCCTATAAAGAATGGATCTTTTCTGTCCCAGATTATACTTTGTATAGTGGAAAGCAAGGAGAAAACAGTAGAGGAATGGGAAATCCTACCAGCATCTTCAAGACATACTATAGCATTAACTATATGCTGACTATCAAAAATAAATTAAATACAGAATCTTTAAACATCACAAAAGCTTGTAATACTGCATTAAGCTCTACATTTTGAGCTGATTGTTTGGGTACTAGAAATGTAAAAGTTTGATCAGGTGTAACTATTGCTGCTGTACCATTATTTGATCCATCAGTAAATATATTTGGAGCATTCATGATAGGTGTTTTTCTTGTCAATTTTGGAAAAATTACAGGATGCGATGACCAAAAAGACAATAAAGGATTAGATGGTAAGTGATTATGAAATGAAACATTAGATTTGCACATGATTATTGCCCAAGTATTTAACTCATTAACTAACTCATCAATTTGATTCAGAGTATGTGGAGTAATAATTTTATTGGGAGCAATCCCAAGCACTCACTTTGCTGCTTTTATTCCTTTGAGTATTAATTGTCCTATAGCCTCAGGGTACCTAGTAAGAATAGTGTTAGGAGAATAAGATAAATGTATCTATTATAATGGACCTTCTTGCAAAAATACTCCTGTAGGAATATTTTTTGTTGGTAGACAATAAATAATAAAGGCAAACTTATATCAATTCTATCCAATTGCATATTTTCCATATATGTTTCAATGATTTTTAATGCCTTTCTTGCTTCAGGCGTTAACATGTACCGTGAATTGGGATATGATGGACCTTTTAGGATATCAAATAAATATCCCAACTCTCCTGTTGGTATACCTAGATAAGGCCTTATCCAATTTATGTCTCCTAATAACTTTTGAAAGTCGTTATGTGATTTGAGTTGATCTACTTGTATTTCAATTTTTGGTGTCGGTACATGGTTGAGGATAATAGAACACCTAAATAATTAATTGGAAAATTTAATTGTACTTTATCTATTGCTATATCTAGATTATTTTTTAATAAGTTTGTAAGTGTGGCATAACATTCTAGCAATGTGTTTTTAGCTTTGTGTGCTAATAATACATCATCCATATAGTGAAATATTTGTAGTTCAGGATTTTGATTTCTAAGTGGCTTGATTACTTTGTTAAAATAAATTTCACACATTGTTGGGCTGTTAGCCATTCCTTGAGGCAGTACTTTCCATTCATATCTCTGATTAGAACCTTCATGATTCAGTGCAGGGATAGTAAATGCAAAACGTGGACTATCTTCAGGATGAATTGGAATTGAAAAAAAAAAAAACCTTTAATATCTATAAGTAATTTTGTTAAACACTCCTCCTATGGGCAATTCCTTTTAAAATGTCCTGTTTGTTCACAATTGTAGCATGTTCTTGGCCTGGCATCTAATGCCTGTTTTAGTGCAGCTGCCACAATTTGCCCTTCTTCATTAATGTCTCTGGCATCTAAAGCCTGTTTTACTGCAGTTGCCACGACTTGCTCTTGTTCATTAATGTCTCTACATAATTTAATATATGTGTTTAAATCTTCATGTTTCCATGGTCTAATTATATCTCTGCACCAACTATTCGCTTGCTCATAAGCCAGTTTTTTTAGTAATAGCATTGCTTGTTCTGTTTTCCCAGAACCTCTGGTACCTGTTTGAATAAGCCTATCGACAAATTCAGCATAAAGTTAATTAGCTCCTTGTATTACTTTAGATAATTGACCTTGTAAACCTCCAAGTCCTTGTAAAGTCTTCCATGACTTAATTGCATCTACAGCAATTTATGCACATACACCAGAATCATATGCAATTTGTTGCTGCTGATCCTCATAAGGTCCCTTTCCTAACAACATATCTAGATTTCTCTGAGGATAACCAGCTGCTGCATTTCGCATAGCCGTCTCCTTGCAAAATTCCTCATTGTCAACCTTCCGTAACAGGTATTGTCCTCCATTTAGCACAACTTTACACATATTAGCGCAATCCGCTGGCTTCATGTTCAAGTTGTTAATGGTTTCGACCATGCTTACAGTGAAGGGTGCTTGAGGACCATAGGTTGTTACAGCCTCTTTTATCTGCTTCACTGTTTTAAAATTTAAAGCATGGTAAACTCGCTGCCCTCCTACCTCAAATATAGGGCATGTTAATATTTGAGATCTTGTCTCAGGATCCAAACTATCAACTTTGGGGGTTGGGGGCTTCCCAGCATATGGAGGTGGCCTTGTTAGTTGGACACTTACGTCCTCTGGTGATAGAAAAGTATTAGTAGCAGTCTCCTGTAGAGGTGGTTCTGTTGGTTGGACACTTACACCCTCTGGTGATAGAAAGGTGTTAGTAGTAGTCTCCTGTTGTAAATTTCCCCCTGATGGCTTTTACTGTTTTACACTTTCTTTCTCTGTCTGACTAGCTTGAGAGGCCTTCTCTTTTACATGATTTTTTTCCTCTGACTGGTTCGAGAGACCTTCTCTTTTACTTGAATTTTTTCCTCTGTCTGACTAACTTGAGAGACCTTCTCTTTTACTTGAATCAATATGTCTTCTCCTTCCTCTACCATTGTCTGAACTGAAGGCTTTTGACTAAACAAACAAGATACGAAAGTCCACAATGGCAATGTGCCAACTGGCAGAGTCCCTGGGCTTTTCTTTTCTATTCTTTTTAAATCTTCACCATGATGGTTCCATTGTGATATATTTAACAACTCCTCCTTAAAAAGCCATGGGCTACATTTTTGTATTGTATCAACGTATGCCCTGACTGCTCTTAATTTTACTGGGATGCCTCCTTCCTCTAACAATTTACTTAACACTTTTTCAGTTTGTTTTTTTTTTCTAATTTCTGATGCCATATTTCTACTATAATACAACCCAACAAGATAACACCAAACAAAACAGAGATAGAATAAAATAAAAATGGAAAAACAAAATATCATTATAGCCTTTCTCTCTATCTGTTCCTCAGACACAAATAATTTTTCTTCAGATGTGAGCGGTTTTTCTTCCGTCTCACTCGTCTCCAGGGACAGGCAATTTAAAGCAAATGTGAAGCAAAACAAAAGAGGAATATTAAAATGGCTACCCATCCTCTTGTCCTGCCCTCAGGGGCGAGCAGTTTACCTTATCAGTTACCCTCAGTCGCTCCCCATGCGAGCCACCAAATGCTGCAGTCTGGCTGGGCACAATCAGGAGCCACTTTTCAAAAGAAAGCAAGTTTACTTTTAGAACCACACACGCCAAGCAAAAGAGCCTCTCAGGAAAAACCCTCAGAGCCCCAACTGTCACCACCAGCTTCCCACAAGCCTTTCCCTCCCACACAAGCCTCTCTCCACTTCCCACAATCCTCCTGCTCTTGAGGCCGATTGGCTGGGTCACGTGTGGAGTCAAAAAAGTCCCCCAATGAGCAGCTCTGTGATCTGAAAAGGCAGGGAAGCAGCCCAATGAGCATCACCGCAGAGGAGCCAATCAGCTAGATGTTGCTGGGGCCGCTGTGAGCCAAATATCAGCTGGCAGTCTGAAAGGGTGGGGAAACAGCTCAATGAGCATCTCCAATGAGCATCACCGCAGAGGAGCCAATCAGCTAGATGTTGCTGGGGCCACTGTGAGCCAATCATCAGCCGGCAGCTGAAAGTTTGCAGGCAGCTGGAAGTTTGCTGGGCCCCTTAGGCTGCAGCTATGAACAGGAGTTGTATGCACCATTCACTGAAGGTAGTTTTCAGTACTAGGAAACAAATATGTATTTCAGGTGGATGAATATTTCTGACAATAATCTGGTGAAAAGTTGATTATAAATCCACATACTTGAACATGAATGAATTTAGGGAGTGCAAATAAGACATATATATTTCATATTTTGAAAAATCTGTAGAGTGTGTGTGTATACACACACACACACACACACACACACACACAGATATTAAAATGTGGCAACATATATGCCAATCGAAATTCACCATGAAATACACATCATTCACAGATCCAAACATATTCAATTTACTTAACAGGGATTTATGTATAATGTTGTTCTACTAGGAGGCTCTCCCATAGTTTGAATTTCAGTTCCAACAGCGTTTACGAGGAGTGATCCCTTCTCAAAATTTGTATCTGCAAAGTCAGCCACCTCACAAGAATGTAGGTGTGATACCAGCTGGGATTCGATATGTGCATATAAAAATACATGTGCTGAATAGGCTACACACAAAGGGAGACAGGAATTCACATATTTGTTAACTTTAAAAACACATGGATATCTATTTCAATTAAAAATAGACTGGATTTATAACACCTAACCTTTATCATGCAAAAGGCAAGTTCAAGAATACACCATGCCTCTTCTGAACTGCTTGTATTTCAATTCTGATTTGGTTACTTTTCTGCATCATATTAGAATTAGTAGTCAGAGTGTAGTAGGGTATAAGTTAGTGTCAGGGATTCAGTATTTCAAATGGAAAATTGGAAAATGAATCCAATGTGTATGCAATATGTGTTACACAAATAACTTCCCACTCTAATTCAGAAAATGGCTTGACATAACCTTCGCCCAAAGAAAGACAAAATTAGAGGAGAAGAGTCAGAAAATCTGTAAATACATATATGGAATGGAAAATTCTCAGAAGTTTAAAACTTTTGAGGCTTTAGAGGAGCTTCCAAAACTTAGGGACAGGGTAAAACTCCACAAACATGGAACTCTACTGGCCTAAAGACTTCTGGAGATACTGACAATGAGGTTGGGCACTTGAAATATACGTTGTTGTCAGGAGCTTTAGCTTCCTTTTTAGTGAGAACATCAAAGCTGAGTCTTCATCTATGTGACCTGGAGGACATGGTTTCCTATTTTTCAATGAACATGAGGCAGCAGTGTTGAAT
Source organism: Callospermophilus lateralis (assembly GCF_048772815.1). Lineage (NCBI taxonomy): Eukaryota > Metazoa > Chordata > Mammalia > Rodentia > Sciuridae > Callospermophilus > Callospermophilus lateralis. Next base: position 1,172,212 of record NW_027514371.1, on the reverse strand, counting down.
TTTCTCTTTGTAGCTAAACTGTGACCACTCAGGGCTAAGTGTCTCCCCATGTGGACTTGAAAGCCATTTGGTCATCCTCCAGTGTTCGTGTTATTTCTTGCTACTGCACTGGGTGTTTTGTATTTGCTTCAAGGCATATAAGGAGTTCAACTGAGACACAGTCCTGGAGGGTGTCCTGTAATATGTGGGGGGTCAGAGTCTGCAGGAGAATGCAACAACCAGGCTTCTATCCAACATTGCTTGCCCCCTTGATCATAGCAACCAGATTGTGAACATTGCCCTGAAAACTCTCTATGTAACAATATGCCTTTATATACAAGGGTGTGCTGGCTGCACCATGTCATTCACAAGCCATTTGGAGCCAGTGTAAGATCCACATGACCCCACCACAGATGTTTTATCACACACCTGCACACCACTGCTCTAGGCCTACTACTCAGAAAGCTCCAACTTACTGACATCTCAGTTCTAGGCACTGTCTGGTACCCTCATGATCAGCAACAGGACATCCTAAGGTTCTCCAGTGCCACCTGGTCATGGAAATTTCAAAAATGAAGTTTTTGAAATTTCATAAATGAAGTTGAAGGCACTGTGGGTTTCAATTCATTCAGGAACCATTAAATGATGAGGAAGCTCATTTCAATGAAAGCTCTGGAGAACTCTCAGATACAAGGCTTCCCAAAGAGTAGGCAAAAGGTCACATTGTGGTCTACAATGTGAGGTCCATGTGTGTTTTTACTCTCAACTACGGCTGCCAATCTTTCAGAATAAAATCATGGCATATCTTGGATGAGATTCCCAGTGCTCTGTGGAAAGACCCCTGGGCGTAGATCTCAGTTTCCAAGGACGACTCTCATGGGTGGACTCCTAAAATCCAAACACAATACATGGCAATACTTCTCTGAGGTCAGTTACAGAACACAGTCTCTAAGGGGAATCACACCTGAGTTCAATCCTAGGTGGACCCAGTCATCTCTTCCAAACGCCAAACAAATGACCACAATTAAAACCAAAACACTCCCACATGGCCCTTATCTTCTTCCAATAGACACACATAATAACCATTGGCTGGGGGTTTTCATGAGGGGCGCTGTGCAAGACAGTGTCCAAAATAAACTTCCTTGCCCCTCATTTGCCTAAAGTCAGGGTGTCCTGGACACCCTTCCTGTTAACCATGAGTGATCAAATAGGACTGCTGTTAATACTGTTCCAATTCTCCAATTTGAGGCCTACTGGCTCTGGGGTTTAGATTCTTTATGTGAATTGGAGTTATGAGAAAACCCACGCATCTCTGGGGTAGCCTCTGCAGGGCTTTGAAGAACTCATTTGACCGAAAGATCCCGATTCACAATTGATAAAGGTCAGGATCCTTAGAGGAAGGCGAGAGACTTCATCCACAATGATTGCTCTTTTGGCCATTTTGGTTTTGGATACAGAAGAGATTTTTCTTTAGATCCCTCAGGTGCTGAAAATCTAACCACAGCATCACAGAGGGCAAAGAGGCTTATTCACACCCATCCCATTTCAAAGCAATTAAGCAAAGAGCCACAGGTGATGCCCATTCATTACAATTTGAAAACTGTTTGCTTCAGCCTTCACCAAGGGGTGGCCTGAGGCAAAGACCTTCCTGACATTCAGGGCAACAGAACAATAGGTAAGCAAAAGGCCCAAAGCAGGGTTTCCCACTGAGACTCTTCTGGTCACGCTGGTATCTGAGTTTTCTGATATGCTCGCCATTTCCTTCAGCTATCCAGTACATGGCCATGTCACAGAGTTTGGTGGTGGTACATATCTTGAACACAAAACCATTTTCCCATTCTGGACAGTGCCCACAATTCAGGAAGAAAACAGAAACTTAAGGAGATAGGAGGTGTTGCCAATCGAAAAGTCAAACCGCAGTCCATTCACAAATTGGGCAGAATGAATGCTGGGAAGCTTTCTACTAGACAGGTCACATCCATTGATACATTCTCTTTTCTAATGTCGACAACCACGGACACAGTGGGATACACAGACCTAGAAACACTCGCCTTGTCAAATGACTTACTAGAAATAGTCCACTCCAAACCAAACAAACTGCTTTTCCTATCAATTCTCAGAACATGTGACAAAGCCACAAACACACACCCACACCCACAAAGGCAACTTCTTTACCCAAGAAGGTCTGTGAATATCCGGAGTGTCCTCTGACTGGTTGGCCATTATTTGTTCCCCCAAAATGGCCTGTCCTGTCTCAGATCTGGTCTCCTTGGCCAACACTGTGAAGTTGTCAGGAGCCAGGGGTGAGCCACTACCTGCTTTTTCATGAAAGACCCCTCTCCAGAGCTTTCCTGGCATTTGGCCATCCTCATATCAGTAGGTACCAAAAAAGACTTACTCTGTCCTTGGTAAATCCAAATAAGTTAGCCCACTGGGACTGTGACTGGGACTGTCTCTGGATGCCAGGCTTCTTGGATCCCAAGTTCAGAGAGCTCCATCACCAATAAATTAGTTAGTTCACTTCCTTCAGGAACTGAATTATGACACTGCCTTGGCAACCACTTAGTTTTAACAGTAGCTTCGAAGGGTCTCATGTGATGGAGGCTGCCTCTACTTCCTGTGACAGTTTCACAAGTTAAAATGGTATATCAACCATAGGCACCTGGGAACAGCTCACAATACAAGCCTCGTTTGGTCCGTCTTCTCTACATAAAGAAGAAAGTGGCTGATTCAGACAAATCCCTTCATTCTGAGCAGGTTGTTTTCCATGGAAGATGACTTTTGCTCTCTCAGGTCCTAAATAGCTGCATACATCTTCTCCAGGGATCATTTCTGCATGGACCTTGAGGTTCTCTGCCGGTGGAAGATCCCCTCTATTTCTGTATTGTAAGACAAACTCTGTCCCTGCTCTTCTGTATAGTTAGATTGAGGGAAAAGTGTATGGTAAGGCTCAATAACAGGTTCGATTTGGCTTAGGAATCATTCTGATTGATGAATAATGGTATTGGGTACCTGTGATATTTACAAGAATATACAAGTGAAATATAAGTATGAAAACAGAAATCTAGGTAAGATATGAAGCCCAGAAGAGCATTAGGCCCTTGATTGGGATACTTAGCTTTGAATTTTGTTCTGCACAGATGTGTCAGATAAATCGATATACCATGGCATAGGACCTTGTACCTTGGATGATTGAATGTTGAAGAGAACATCCAGTCAAACAGGGATAGTCGGTATTATTAGAAAGATAGTTGGTAGGTTTAGGAAGAAGGGTGAGTATAGGATTGGCAGCAAAAGTTCTTTAGCAATTGGGTTTCAGATAGAGAGTGAATGTAAAAGTTAGTATATGTGAAGAGTCAGTCACAATGATGAACTGGGGAAAATATATAGGAAAGCAGATATGAATACAGACATTATGAAATCAGGCAAAGTATAAAGTCAGTGATAGGATTAGGCATTTTTAACAGGGTTGTTGTTGAATATATAATCTAAGGAAGAAACAAATATGTACTCAACAATAGGATTGACATTTGAGAGCATTAGGCAACCTGCACATAGATGTTTTTAGTAATCCATGCTCACTTTCCATTTAGGCTTTCGTACAATCAAAGTGTGACCTTTGCTTTTTTGTCGAGAATATTACTGTGATAAAATGTATATGGACATCAGGTGACATGAGTATTTCTTCCACCATTTCTGTGAGCAATATTTTGAAGACGTATAAATAAGTGTTGGGTGTAAAATTAGGTGTACCTGGAGTCTTTGGATATAGAGATAATGCATGAATAGACCATCCTGAGAATAAATAATATAACTGGTTCCAACTTTAAATAATTTTTTGAATTGATATCTGAAAATATACAGAAAATCTTATATTGCTATACAATCATTCATTCCATCCTGTTACATTCTAATGGTAATATGAGTGTTATGGCTTATCATGAAGAGTGTGTGAGTTTTGCTTCAAAAGTGATTGTGGAAGTCAAAAATAATGTGTTTGGCAAGAAGTCTCATGAAAAGACCAGTCCAGAGACCTGGAGGAATAAATGTGTTCTGAAGAAGGAATTGATTAAACATGAAAAAAAAATTCTTATAAATTTGTGAAACTCTGGATGAAATATATATACTATGAGATATATATATATATATATATATATATATATATATATATATATATATATATATATTTGAATATATGTAGAATACATAGGTAAAATATATGTATGAAAACAGAAATCTAAGTAAGATTTGAAGCCCAGAAGGGCATTGGTCCCTTGATTGGGACTACTTAGCTTTGAATTACTTTCTGCAAAGTTGTCTCAGATAAATCCATATACAATGACATAGGACCTTGTACCTTGGATGATTGAATGTAGAAGCGAACATCCAGTCAAAAAGGGATAGTTGGTAGTGAAAGTTTAATAAAATAGGTACTTGTCACTTCCTGTGTTTCTGTACGCTTAATAAAACACTGTTGAAATCTTGAGAATTGTTTGCTAATCTTGTTCCCAGAATGTGCTGTCCCCATCTGCCAAACTGCAGATTGTACTCCCTCACCCGGTTAAGCGCTAACCACCCACTGACCCTTACCCATCAATAAACTTCCCTCCCTGCCCTCTCCAAGAAAAGTATATAAGCTCTGCTGAAGCTGTTCTCAGGGCTCTCTGCTCTATTCAAGTGAACTCTGAGCCCCAGAATGCTGGACCCCCAGTAAATCCTTTGCTGTTGCATGTTAAAGTCTCTTGGTTGTCCCTTCCTCTGACACTAGCCCGACCTTTGCATATGGAGGTTCCACAGAGATCAAGCAGCGGTGGACGAGAGACCCCAATGGACCCCCCTCAGATAAGTAAGGCGCCTCTTTCTGGTTTCAGGTTTCAGGTTAGGGTTTGGCAAAATGGCTGTCAATGAAGAGTGTGAGCTCTCTCTGATGGTGGCTGACAGTCGTGTTACAGAACCACAGGCCACGTCCCTGGAGGACGCCTGAGAGGACTCGGGAAATTGAGGAACAATAGTCTCCTTGACTCAGTGATATTTTGTTTCGGATTCAGTATTGCCAGTCCATCGGATTTTGCCGGCTACTCAGTCATGGTCTCGGTGTTGAACGTCCATTGCCTGTCTTTATTGTCTTGTCTTGCCTGTGTCATGTGTCTTGCTTTCACTGTTTGTGTATCTCTCATTATGGAACAGAGCACTTCAATGCCTCTGTCCCTGACCCTTGATCACTATACCAAAGTCCGTTTAAGGGCTCAGAATCTCTTTATTTCAGTAAAGCCCCGGATGTGGCAGACTCTCTGTACCTCAGAATGGCCCACCTTTGGAGTCGGATGCCCCCTAGAAGGATCTTTCTACTTCCCACTAATTTATAATTCAGAGATATTGTCTTTCAGCCGTGGCCAGATAGTCATCTGGATCAACAGCCATATATTTTAATTCAGCAGGACCTCTGCAAATTTCCTCCTCAATGGGTCAAGCCTTTCCTTGCCCCTGCCCCCGCAATGACTCCTTCCCCCAGGAACTCACAAACACTCTGCTCCTCCTCCTCCTCCACACTCTGTTTTCCCTGTGTCACCAGATTTGAGTCTACTGGACTCTCCTCCCCCTCCTTATCCCCTGCCCTCATCCTCTAACCCCCAACACCCTCTAAGTGATACCCCTGCTGCTGACTCAGCCTCTCCTCCATTGAAGGAAGCTAAGCCGGCCCAGCGCCCTCCAGGTAATTCCCCTGCAGCACACACAGCACCTCCTCCCATGGAGGAAGCTGGCCCTGCTAAAGAAACTCGCTGGCGGTGAATGATTGAAAACCCTGGAACTCTTGGGATGCCTCCCCTTCGACCCTATGGACCAATGATTGACAATGGCCATTGGGGGAAAATTCAAGCCTACCAGTATTGGCCGTTCTTCTCTTCAGACCTATGTAACTTAAAAAATTACAATCCCCCTTTTTCCGAGGACCCCACCCGGCTCTCAGGTGTGGTTGAGTCATTGATGTTTTCACACCAGCCTACTTCGGATGACAGCCAACAACTGCTAGGGACTTTCTTCATGACAGAGGAAAAAAAGGGAATTCTCCAGGAAGCTAAAAAAAAATCCTTGGACCAGGTGTGCATCCGACACAACTTACCAACATAATCAAAGCCGGCTTTCCCTTGAACCGACCCAACTGGGACCCCAACACCTTTGAAGGTAGGGAGCATCTGTCCACTTATCGCCGGGCTCTAATAGTGGGTCTCCGAGCAGCCGCTAGTGACCAACTAATTTGGCCAAGGTAAGAGAGATTATCAGGGGCCTGATGAATCTCCCTCTATGTTTCTAGAAAGAATTATGGAGGCATATAGGAGCTATAATCCTTTTTATCGTCAGGCAGAGAATCAAAAGGCATCTGTCACGATGGCCTTTATTGGGCAAACTGCCCTGGATATTAAAACAAAGTTACAAAGCTTAGATTGATTGCAAGATATGACTTTGAGAGATTTAGTCAGAGAAGCTGAGAAGGTATACTATAAGAGAGAAACTGAGGAAGAGAAGGGAGCAAATGGAGGATAAAAGAAACAAAAGGCAGAGTAAGGCGTTGACTAAGGTCCAGGTCACAACAACAAATAGGCCAAAAATTAAGAAACAGGGAGACAAGAAGGTATACGTTGGCCCACGACAGACGCCACCCTTGGCCTCAGATCAATGTGCCTACTCAAACAAAAAGGACACTGGGCCAAAATTGACATAGAAAGCGACAGCCACGCCAGCCAGCCATTCTGACTCTGGAGGATGACTAAGAAAGTCGGGGCTCAGATCCCCTCCCCGAGCTCAGAGTAACTTTTGAAGTGGAGGGGACCCCAGTAAACTTTGAAGTGGATACAGGGGCAATATACTGAGCCCATAAGGCCACATTGGGCCCTCTATCAAATAAAAAATCTCTATTTCAAGGGGCTAATGGCAGTAAATATCGGGCTTGGACAACTAAGAGGACCATGGACCTGGGAAAAGAAAAAATCCATCACTCCTTCCTAGTAGTCCCAGAATGCCTGGCCCCATTGATCGGCGGAGATCTGCTCACCAAGCTCTGGGCCAAAATAAATTTTAACCCTGAAGGCCCTTAAGTGGAATTTCTAAATCTTTCAGTAAAAACTCCAAGAGCCACGGCTCTAACTATATCAGTAGAAAATGTACATCAACTCACTCACCTTGGTTCAAAGAAACTGCAGGCATTCCTGAAGGATCAAGAACAGAGTTTTCCACTAACAGACTCACAGTGAAGAAAATAACTGAATGGGTATCAAAAGCCTGTCGGGTTCATCAATTGGTAAATGCTTACCCTTCCAAGCTTCCTGTATGAAAGCACTTACGAGGAACCAAACCAGGACAATACTGGGAAGTGGACATTACTGAAATAAAGCCAGCAAGGTATGGACTTAAATATCTCCTAGTCTTTGTAGATACATTTTCAGGATGCATTGAAGCCTTCCCCACAAAAAAAAAGAAGAAAAAAAAAGAAATAGCGCAAATTTTGGTCAAGAATATCCTAGAAGATATTTTTCCAAGATACAGCCTGCCTAAGTTAATAGGGTCTGATAATGGACCGGCGTTCATGGCCCAGGTAAGTCAGGGGTTAGCCAGGACCCTGGGGATTAATTGGAAGTTACATTGTGCTTATAGACCCCAGAGTTTAGGACAGGTAGAAAGAATGAACCAAACCATTAAACAGACCTTAACAAAATTAAGCTTAGAGACCCGAATAAAAGATTGTACTATGCTCCTGCCTTATGCACTGTTAAATGAAGAAAATACTCTGATTTTAGTGTAACCTCACCCCCTATGAAATTCTCTATGGTGCCCCTTCTCCAGTAAGGGACCTAACACCAACTCTAAGACCTTACAATCCCTTCCACAGCAGCTTGCTTGACAGACTTAAAGCTCTTGAAAGAATTCAGTGACACCTGTGAAAACAGCTGGCCACTGCCTACCAAACTGGGCATGAGGGGACTCCACATCGATATCAAGTAAGAGACTTTGTCTTCGTAAGACGACATCAGGTGACATCGCTGGAACCCCGCTGGAAAGGACCATTCCAGGTGCTACTTATAACACCTACAGTGGTAAAGGTAGATGGAATCACTTCCTGGATCCATGCCTCTCATCTCAAGCCTGCGCCCTGTGCAGACATTGACTGGAAACTGGAATTGGCTGGAAACTGGAAAAGACTGGTAACCCTTTCAAATTGCACATTCGCCGTGTGGATAAGGCTATAGACTCTCCCCTTGACCACCAGTATTTCTAACCCTCATCACCCCTTTCAGCAGCGATGGCTGATCACAAATCCTACTGGACAAGAAGTTTAATCAATCTTGCATACAGCCCCCTTAGGAACCTGGTGGCCATCTCTCCACCCAGACATTTGTCAGCTGGCTATATGTCTTTCCTATTCAGATATCCCTGAAGAAGAGGATCCCACTAAAATTCCATTAAATCCCTTCGGTATCATATGTAATGGAAACAAACATTATGGATGTAGGGACACGTGAGCCAGATGCAGGTCGGCTAGCCTAGATTACTATGTTTGCCCGGTGAACTATCAAAGCCACAAACAGCCATGGCTGTGTGTGGGAAAAGCCGACTTCTTCTGTAATCAAGGGGATGTGAGCATACAGGGGCTGCATGATGGAACCCAAACTCCTAATCAAATTCAGTACACAGCATTGGCCATATTACCAATAAGATAACCTAAATCGATGGCCCCCAGAGGGGTCTCTAGATCCTCAAATTCTGTGGAACCTTTTTAACTTTGGGAAGGGCTCAAAGGCGTGAAAAGAGATTCCCCTATGTGGAGGCCTTTTCCGTCCTTCGCTCACATCCTGAACTATGCTTCTCCAATAGATCCTCACCCTCAGCCTTCTGCTCTAGTCTCTCTGCTGTCACTCCCACCTCAACAACCTGATTTCTCCCATCCCGTTACTAGATCAACAACCCAAACATCCGCCGGTTCTCAGACCATTGCCCCCTTGCTGAGGTAGCAGGCTTTTTGGATACACACTCCCATCTTCCCCTCTTTTCTACCTGTTCTACTGCTCAAGTTTTTGTTGCTAGAAAATCCCAAACCCCTTTCCCATTTTTCTTTTACATCTCTCCGTACTCATTCTCAGATCCTCGGAACTGCTCTAAGTCCCGCCTTCCCTCTCTTTCCCCTCTGTTCCACACCCACAGAAAAGTCTTAACTGATCTTCTCCAGATGTCTTCACCATGGCTGACTTTAGGACGTTCAGCAAAAGAGTCCCTATAAAAGAGTTCAGTGTAGACAAACTTCCTGTTTTCATGTGGCCCTGTTCTACTTGGCCACTGGCTAAAACAATCAGTACTTGTAAGCTAGACACCCCCTTACTAGTTTTTCACAAAATATGTGAACAAGGCCTCTGACTTTGAGCTGGGGCTTCAAAGAGATGGCTACATTTCTATGATAAAGAAGTTACCAACTGGCTCCATGGTAATAGCTGGCAAGCGGAAAAAAGAAAGGGATGAAATATCTCTCCCCCTCCCAGGTGTCCTTGAAAAGTTAATTTGCTCAGAACAGAGGAAAAAAACATAAAAAAAACCTGCTTTTTGTGAATTTCTGCTGACTGTGAACTTCTGAGCACATTCCCTTACATGTTGGGTACAAAATTCTGAAACTTCCTAAACTTGGGGTTCATGGGATTAATTGATTACAACAGAAGCAATGCCCTCTGAATCCGTTTGCAACCAAATAGGACTGTTTCCCTAGCTTTGGTGCTATCTTAGGTGCCTTGTCTTGACTGTTCCTACAACAGTATAATTCTATATACTTAAACATTTTTATGTTTTCATTAAATGGTCAACAGTGGTGATTAAATGTGTAATGGTGCAGAGGTTACCCAGAGTGCTCTATCATGATGCAGGTTCATTTGAAGATCAAACAGGGGGGCATACAAGCCGGTTCCACAGGGAACATATATCCCTCACTTCAGCCATCCTATTAGGAATACGAGTTGCTGCAGGGGAGGTCACAGGAACCACTGCCTTGGTCCATGGTACACAGCAAAATACCCAATTAGAAGCAGCAATAGACCAAAACTTAAAGATATTAGAAACCTCCATCACAGCTTTGTGGGAATCTTTAACCTCTCTCTCTGATGTTGTTTCATACAACAATCGAGGGTTGGACCTCCTCTTCATGAGAGAATGGTGCCTTTGTGCTGCATTGAGGGAAGAATGTTATTTTTATGGCAACAATACTGGAGTTGTAAAAAATTTATGAGTAAAATAAAAGGATGCCTTGAAGAGTGTCAACGAAAGAGAGAGGCCCAAAAAGGGTGGTTTGAGTCTTGGTTCACACAGTCCCCCTGGTTAACTATACGTTTATCAACCTTGGCCAGTCCAATAATAATACTCACATTCTTGCTAACTATAAAACCCTGTTTGCTCAACCATGTATTTTCATTTCTCCAAGCTCAAATTAGACAAGTTAAACTTATGGTAATACCCCACTAGCAGACATAGAATGTGACACCACTCCAATGATCACTTTTATGATTAAAAGTAGCCAGAAGAAGACGTGGGGAATGAAAGGTTAATAAAATGGTACTTGTCACTTCCTCTTTTTCTGTATGCTTAACAAAACACTGTTGAAATCTTGAGAACTGTTTGCTAATCTTGTTCCCAGAATGTGCTGTCTCCAACTTCCAAAATATATAATGTACTCCCTCTCCCGGTTGCATGCAAACTGCCCACTCGCCCTGACCCATCAATAAACTTCCCTCCCTGCCCTCTACAAGGAAAACACATAAGCTCTGCTTAAGATGTCCTCAGGGCTCTCTGCTCGATTCAAGGGAGCTCTGAGCCCCAGCATGCTGGACCCCCAATAAACCCTTTGCTGTTCCATGAGACAGTCTCTTGGTGGTCTCTTCCTCCAACGCTCACCTGAACATTACTTGGATGATTGAATGTAGAAGAGAACATCCAGTCAAAAAGGGATAGTCGGTAGGATTAGGAAGATAGTCGGTATGTTTAGGAAGGAGAGTGAGTATAGGATTTGGAACAAAAGTTTTTAGCAATAGGGTTTTGGTTAGAGAGTGAATGTAAATGTGAGCACATATGAACCATCACAATGATGAACTGGGGAAAATATGTAGGAAAGCAGATATCAATAGAGACATTACGAAATCAGGCAAAGTATAAAGTGTGTGACAGAATTAGGCATTTTCAACAGGGTTGATTTTGGATATATTATCTTAGGAAGAAACGAATATATTGTCACAAATAGGATTGACTTTTGAGAGCATTAGGCAACCTGGACATGGATGTTTTTAGTAATCCATGTTCACTTTACATTTAGGCTTTGGTAGAAACATAAGTGTGACCTTTTCTTTTTGTGTCCAGAATATTACTGGGTTAAATTGTATATGTAGATCAGGTGACATGAATATTTCTTCCACCATTTCTGGGAGCCATAATTTGAATACGTATAAATTAGTATTGAGTTTACAATGAGGTGTACCCTGTGTCTATGAATATAGAGACAATGCATGAATAGACTATACTGTGAATAAATAATATAACTGGTTCCACTTTAAATAATGGATTGATTTGATATCTGAAAATATATAAGAAATCTTATATTGATATACAATCATTCATTCCATCCAGTTATACATCTAATCGTAATATTAGGGTTATGGTTTATCATGAACGGTGTGTGAGTTTTGCTTCAAAAGGGATTATGGAAATCGAAAATAATGGGTTTGGTAAGAAGTCTCATGAAAAGACCAGTCAAGAAACATGGAGGAATACATGTGTTCTGAAACAGAAAATTATTGAAAGTGAAACACATTCCCATAATTTTGCTAACTTGTGGATGAAATATATACTCTATTATGTGCATTACCTGAAGAAATAGTAATGTACCAGTGGCGAATAAGAATGAACATGAAAATACACATCATGTCCCATATGAATCTCCTTGCATTAATGAGAAACTGGGTCAATTATTGTAGAAATATTAGGATATGTATGCACCATTCACTGAAGTTAGTTTTCACTACTAGGAAGCAAATATGTATTTCAGGTGGATGAATATTTCAGAGAATAACCTTTTGAAATGTTGACTATAAATCCACATACATGAATATGAAAAAATTTAGGGAGTGTATAATAAGGCATATATATTTTATATTTTAAAAAAATCTGGAGTGTGTATATATACACAGAGAGAGAGAGAGAGACATTAAAAAGTAGCAATATATATGCCAATCGAAATTCACCGTGATATATATATCTTACACAGATAGAAAAATATTCAATTTACTGAACATGGATTTATGTATAATATTGTTCAACTAGGAGGCTCTCACATAGGATGAATTTTCAAATCCCATAGCGTTTAGGTGGAGTGATCACTTCTCATCATTTGTATCTGTCAAGTCAGACACCTCACAAGAACGTATGTTTGATACCAGGTAGTATTCTATATGTGCATATAAAAATAGATGTGCTCAATAGGTTACATAAAAGGGGAGAGAGGAATTCACATATTTGTTAAATTTAAAAATACATGGAGAACTATTTCAATTTAAATCGACTAGATTTATAGCACCTACATTTTGTCATGCAAAAGCCATGTCCAACTATACACCATGCCTCCTCTGAACTGCTTGTATTTATATTCTGTTTGGGTTATTTTTCTCCATCTTATTAGGATTAGTAGTCAGAGACAAGTAGAGTATGGGTTAGTGTCACGGATTCAGTATTTCAAATGGAAAATAGGAAAATAAATCCAATGTGTATGCAAATATGTGCCACAAAAAATATCCCCACTCTCATCCAGAAAAATGCCTTGAAATTATCTTCGCCCCAGGTAAAACACAATTAGAAAAGAAGAGTTAGAAAATCTGTGAATACATATGTGGAATGGAAAATGCTCAGGAGTTCACAACCTTGGAGGTGGTAGAGGAGTTTCCAAAAGTAAGGGACAGTGTAAACACTCCACAATCATGGAGCTATGCTTGCCTAAGGACTTCTTGAGAAACTGCCTCTGAGTTTGGGCATTTGAAATATATGTTGTTGTCAGGAGCTTTAGCTTCCTTTGAAGTGAGACCATCAAACCTGGGTCAGTATCTATGTGACCTGGAGGACATGGTTTCTTATTTTCCGATGAACATGAGGCAGCAGTGCTGAAGTCTCTTTGTAGGTAAACTGTGGCCTCTTCGGGCAAAGTGACTCCCCGTGTGGACTTTGAAGCCATTTGGTCATCCTCCACTTTTCGTGGTGTTTTTTGCTGCTGCACTGGGAGTTTGGTATTTGATTCATGACATACAAGGAGTTCAACTGGGACACAGTGCATGAGGGAGTCTTGTAACGTGTGGTGGGTCAGGCTCTGCAGGAGAATGCACCAACTGGGCTTCTATCCCACATTGCTTGCCGCCTTGACCATAGCAACATAATTCTGAACATTGCACTGAAAACTCTGCATATAACAAGATGCCTTTTCATATAATGGTCTCCTGGCTGCATCAAGTCAGTCACAAGCCATTTGGACGCCAATGGCAGATCCACATGGCCACATCACAGATGTATTATCACACACCTGCCTACCACTGCTCTAGGCCCACTACTCAGCAGGCTCCAACTTACTGGCATGTCTGTTCTACACCATTTTCATGAAACCCAGTCAATCAAGGCACTGTCTGTTACACTCATGATCAGCAACAGGACATCCAATGGTTCTCCAGTGCCATCTGGTCATTGGGAATTTCAAAAATTTCATGGTGTTTATCTTTCCATTTTTCAAGAATGAAGTTGGAGGCACTTTGGGGTTTCCATTCATCCAGGAACCATTACATGGGGAGGAAGCTCATTTCAATGAAAGCTCTGAGGAACTCTAACAGGCAAGGCTTCCCAAACACTGGCCAAAAGGTCACATGAAGCCAGGCCCATTGAGGTCTACAACGTGAGGTCCATGTGTCTTTTGACTCTAACTATGGCTGCCAAGTTTTTCAGAATAAAATCATGTGAAATCCTTGCGGAGATTTTCAGCTCTCTGTGGAAAGCCATCCTGGGCCTAGATCTCAGGTTTCAAGGGCAACTCTCATGTGTGGCCTCCTACAATGCCAACACAATTAATGGCAATACTTCTCTGAGGTCAGTTCCAGAACTCAGTCTCCAAGGAGAATCACACCAGAGTTCAAGTCCATGTGGACCCTGTCATCTCTTCCAACTGCCACACAAATGACCACAATTAAAACCAAAACATTCCCACATGGCCCTCATCTTCATCCATATAGACACTCATCATAAACTCTGGCTGGAGCTTTCCATGAGGGATGCAGCCCAAGACAGTGTCCAAAATATCCACCATTGCCCCTCATTTGTCTAAATTTAGGGTGGTCTGGAAACCCTTTCTGTGAACCAAGAGTGATCAAATAGGCATGCCGTTAATACTGCTCTGCTTCTCCAATTTGAGGCCTACTGACTGTCAGGTATAGATTGCTTATGTGATTTGGCATCATGAGAGAAACCAAGCACTTATGCAGGACTTTGAATAACTCATTTGACCTATAGGAATCCTATTCTCACTTGATGGACGTCAGGAGCCTAACAGAGGAAGGCAAGAGACTTCATCCACAATGACTGATCCTTTTGCCATTTTGGTTTTGGATGCACACATGGGATCTTCTTTAGATTTATCAGGAGCTGAGAATTTTAGCCACAGCCTCAACCAGGGCCTAGTGTCTGATTAAGACACATCCCTTTCCAAAGAAATTAAGCAAAGAGCCACAGGTGATGCCCATTCATTTCCATTTGAAAACTGTTTCTTCAGGCTTCAAAAAGGGGTGGCTTGAAACAAAGACCTTCCTGACATTCAAGGCAACAGAACCATAGGTAAGCAAATGGCCCAAAGCAGCGTTTCTCCAATGAGACTTTACTGGTCACACTAATATCTGAGATGTTCCCATTCCCTTCAGCTATCAAGAACATGGCCATGTCACAGAGCATGGAGGTTGTACATATCTTGGACAATAAATCATGAGCTCATTCTGGAGAGTGGCCAGAATTCAGGAAGAAAACCGGAACTTAGGAAGTTAGTAGTTGTTTCCTATCCATAAGACAAGCCACAGTCTATTCATCACTTCTGAACGATGAATGCTGGGAAGCTTTCTACTAGACAGGACACCTCCATTGATGCATTCTCTTTTCTAATGTCTAAAACCACGGACACAGTGGATACACAGACATAGAAACACTCGCCTTGTCAAAAGAGTTACTATCAACAGTAGACTCCAAAGCAAACGAACCACCTTTTTTACCTATTCGCAGAATATGAGACAAAACCACAAACTCACACCCACACACATAAAGTCACCTCATTCCCAAAAGTGGATCTGTGACTATCTGGAGTGTCCTCTGACTGGTGGGCCATACTATGTTCCTCTCGAAATGGCCTTTCCTCTCTCAGATTTTGTCTCCTTGGCCAACTCTGTGATGCTTTGAGGAGCCTGCAGTTAGCCACTACCTTCTATCTCAGGAAAGGCCTCTCTTCAGAGCTCAATTGGCATTTGGCCATCCTCAAATCAGTAGGTACCAAGAAGGTCTGAATCTGTACTTGGTAAATACAAACAAGTGAGCCCACTGGGACTGGGACTGGGACTGGCTCTCGGTGCCTGGCTTCTTGCATCACAATTTCAGAGAGTTCCATCACCAAGGAAGTTAGCTAGGACACTTCCTTCAGGAACTGAATGAGGTCACTGCCTTGGCAACAACTTTGTCCTAACCGTTGCTTCCAAGGGTTCCATGAGATGAAGGCTGCTCCTACTTTGTGTGACAATTTGACTTGTTACAATGGTATATCAAAATAGGCACCTGGGAACAGCTCTCCACGCAGGCCTGCTTAGGTCCATCTTCTCTATATTAAGAAGAGAAAGGCTGATGCATACACATCCCTTCGTCCTGTTCAGGTTGTTTGCCATGAAGATGGATTTTGCTCTCTCAGATACTTCATAGCTGCCTACATCTTCTCCAGGGATCATTTCTGCATCAAACTTTGGGGTTCTCAGCAGTTGGAAGATACCCTACATTCCTGTATTGTAAGGCGAACTCTGTCCCTGCTCTTTTGTAATTTTAGATTGAAGCAACAGTGTATGGTTAGGGTTAATAACAGGTTCGATTTGGGTAAGGAATCATTATGCGGGATGAATAATGGTATTGGGAACCTGCAATATTTATAGGAATATAGAGATGAAATATAAGTATGAAAACAGAAATCTAGGTAAGATTTGAAGCTCAGAAATGCATTGGGCAACTGATTGCGATACGTAGCTTTGAATTACGTTCTAGATACATGTTTCAGAAAAATCGATATACAATGGCATAGGATCTTGTACCTTGGATGATTGAATGTAGTAGAGAACATCTACTCAAAAAGGGATAGTCGATAGGATCAGGAACATAGTCAGTATGTTTCGGAAGAAGAGTGAGTATAGGATTTGGACCAAAGTTCATAAGCAATAGGGTTTCGGTTAGAGAGTGAATGTCAATGTCAGCACATGTGAAGGGTCAGTCACAATGTTGAACTGGAGAAAATATGTAGGAAAGTAGATATCAATAGAGACATTAGGAAATCAGGCAAAGTACAAAGTGAGTGAAAAAATTAGACATTTTCAATGGTATTGAGGTTGAATATATAATCTTAGGAAGAAACAAATATGTAGTCACCAACAGGATGATCATTTGAGAGCATTAGGCAACCTGGACATGGATGTTTTTAGTAATCCATGTTCAGTTTCCGTTTAGGCTTTGTTACAGTCATACGTGTGACTTTTGCATTTTGTGTCCAGAATACTACTGTGATAACATGCATATGTAGATCAGGTGACATTAGTATTTCTTCCACCATTTCTGGGAGCAATATTTTGAAGATGTATAAATTAGTATTGGGGGTACAAAGAGGTGTAACCTGTGTCTATGAATATAGAGATAATGCATGAATAGACCATACTGTGAATAGATAATATAACTGGTTCCACTTTACAAAATGTATTGAATTGATATCTGAAAATATATAAGAAATCTTATATTAATATGAAATCATTCATTCCAACCAGTTATACATCTAATAGTGATATTATAGTTATGATTTATCATGCAGTGTGTGTCCGTTTTGCTTCAAAAGTGATAAAGGAATTCGAAAATAATGTGTTTGGAAAGAAATCTCATGAAAAGATCAGTCAAGAAACATGGAGGAATCCATGTGTTCTAAAGCAGGAAGTGATTGAAAGTGAAACAAATGCCTATAAATTTGCTAATCTGTGGAGGAAATATATATCCTATGATGTGCATAAACTGAAGAAATTGTAATGTCCCAGTGTTGAATAAAAATGAACATCGATAAACACATCATGTCCCATAGGCATCTACTTGCATTGATGATAAACTGTGTCAGTTACTATAGAAATATTAGGATTTGTATGCACCATTCACTGAAGTTAGTTTTCAGTACTAGGAAACAAATATGTATTTCAGGTGGATGAAATTTTTTGAGAATAATCTTGTGAAAAGTTGATTATTCTCAAATGAACATGAATAAAATTAGGTAGTGTATATAAGACACATATATTTCATATTTTGAAAAATAGAAGGAGAGAGTGTATATATATATATATATATATACACACACAGACACACACACATACACACCCAGAAACATTAAAAATAGCAATATATGCCAATCAAAATTCACCATGAAATATATATCATCCACAGATCCAAAAATATTCATTGTACTGAACATGGATTTGTGTATAATTTTGTTCAACTAGGAAGCTCACCCATAGGTTGAATTTTCAGTTCCAACGACATTTAGAAGGAGTGATCTTTTCTCTCAATTTGTATCTGCCAAGTTAGCCACCTCACAAGAATGTACGTGTAGTACCAGGTAGGATTCTCTATGTGTATATAAAAATATATTTGCTGAGTAGGCTACAGAGAAAGAGAGACAAGAATTCACATATTTGTTATCTTTAAAACCACATGGACAACTATTGCAACAAAAAATTGTCTAGATTTATAACCCCTAACCTTTAAAATGCAAAAGGCAAGTCCAACTATACACCATGCCTCCTCTGAACTGCTTGTATTTCTATTATGTTTGGGTTATTTTTCTGCCTCATATTAGGATTAGTAGTCAGAGACTAGTAGGGTGTGGTTTAGTGTCAGAGATAAAGTATTTGAAATGGAAAATTGGAAAATGAATCCAATATGTATGCAAATATGTCCTACACAAAAGTCTTCCCACTCTCATGCAGATAAATCCTTTGACATTACCTTCACCCCATGTAAGATGCAATTCGAAGAGAAGAGTTAGAAAATCTGTGAATACATATCTGGAATGGAAAATGCACAGGAGTTCACAACCTTGGAGGTGGTAGAGGAGTTTCCAAAAGTAAGTGACTGTGTAAACACTCCACAAACATGGAACTCTGCTGGACAATAGCCTTCTTGTAAAACTGCCTCTGAGTTTGGACACTTGAAATATATCTTGTTGTCTGGAGCTTTAGCTTCATTTCTGGTGAGACCATCAAACCTGGATCTGCATCTATGTGACCTGGAGGACATCGTTTCTTATTTTCCATTGAACATGTGGTACCAGTGTTGATTTCTCTCTTTGTTGGTAAACTGTGGCCACTGGAAGCTTATTGTCTCCCTGAGTGGACTGTGAAGCCATTTGGTCATCCTGCCCTTTTTTGTGGTGTTTCTTTCTTTTTTTTTAATTTTATTTTTTTATTGGTTGTTCAAAACCCTAAAAAGCTCTTGACATATCAAATTTCATACATTAGCATACATTAGCTTCAAGTGAGTTATGAACTCCCTTTTTTGCCCCAAGTACAGATTGCAGAATCACATGGGTTACACATCCACATTTTTACATAATACCATAATAGTAACTGTTGTATTCTGCTACCTTTCCTATCCTCTACTATCCCCCCTCCCCTCCCCTCCCATCTTCTCTCTCTACCCCTTCTACTGTAATTCATTTCTCACCTTGTTTATTTTCCCATTCCACTTACAACCTCTTATATGTAATTTAGTATAACAATGAGGGTCTCCCTCCGTTTCCATGCAATTCCCCTTTTCTCTCCCTTTCCCTCCCACCTCATGTCTCTGTTTAATGTTAATCTTTTCTTCCTGCTCTTCCTCCCTGCTTTATTCTTAGTTGCTCTCATTATATCAAAGAAGACATTTGGTATTTGTTTTTTAGGGATTGGCTAGCTTCACTAAGCATAATCTGCTCTAGTGCCATCCATTTCCCTGCAAATTCCAAGATTTTGTCATTTTTTAGTGCTGCGTAATACTCCATGGTGTATAGATGCCACATTTTTTTAATCCATTCATGCATTGAAGGGCATCTGGGTTGGTTCCACAATCTAGCTATTGTAAATTGTGCTGCTATGAACATCGATGTGGCAGTATCCCTGTAATACGCTCTTTTAAGGTCTTCAGGGAATAGTCCAAGAAGGGCAATAATAGCTGGGTCAAATGGTGGTTCCATTCCCAGCTTTCCCAGGAATCTCCATACTGCTTTCCAAATTGGCCGCACCAATTTGCAGCCCCACCAGCAATGTACAAGAGAACCCTTTTCTCACTCCAGTAAGATTGGCAGCCATTATGAAATCAAACAACAACAAGTGCTGGCGAGGTTGTGGTGTTTCTTGATGCTGCAATGGGAGGTTGGTATTTGCTTCATGAAATACAAGGAGTTCAACTAGGATATAGGGCTGGAGGGAGTTCTGTCACGTGTGTTGGGTCAGGGTGTGCAGGAGAATTCACCAACCAGGGTTCTATCCCACATAACTTGCCCCCTTGACCATAGCAACTTGATTGTGAACATTGCCCTGAAACCTCTCCATATAACAAGATGCCTTTTCATATAATGGTCTGCTGGCTGTACCAAGTCAGTCACAAGCTATTTGGAAGCCAATGGCAGATCCACATGGCGACACCACAGTTGTATTATCACACACCTGCCCACCACTGCTCTAGGCCCACTACTCAGCAGGCTCCACCTTACTGGCATCTCTGTTCTGCACCATTTTCATGAAACCCAGTCAATCAAGGCACTGTCTGTAACACAACAATCAAGGGACTGTCTGCAACAGAACATCCAATGGTTCTCCAGTGCCACTTGGTCATTGGGAATTTCAAAAATATCATGGTATTCATCTATCCATTTTTCAAGAATGAAGTTGGAGGCACTATGGGGTTTCCATTCTTCAAGGAACCATTACATGGGGAGGAAGCTCATTTCAATGAAAGCTCTGAGGAACTCTAACAGGCAAGGCTTCCCAAACACTGGCCAAAAGGTCACATGAAGCAAGGCCTATGGAGGTCTACAACGGGAGGTCCATGTGTCTTTTGACTCTTAACTATGGCTGCCAAGTTTTTCAGAATAAAATTGTGCGATATCCTTGCTGAGATTTTCAGTTCTCTGAGGAAAGCCATCCTGGGCCTAGATCTCAGGTTTCAAAGGCAACTCTCATGTGTGGCCTCCTACAATGCCAACACAATTAATGGCAATACTTCTCTGAGGTCAGTTCCAGAACTCAGTCTCTAAGAGGAATCACACCTGAGTTCAAGACCATGTGGACCCTGTCATCTCTTCCAACCACCACACAAATGACCACAATTAAAACCAAAACATTCCCACATGGCCCTCATCTTCAGCCGTATAGACACTCATCATAAACTCTAGCTGGAGGTTTCCATGAGGGGCGCAGCCAAAGACAATGTCCCAAATATGCACCCTTTCCCCTCATTTGTCTAAATTCAGTGTGGCCTGGACACCCTTCCTTTGAACCAGGAGTGATCAAATAGGCCTGCTGTTAATGCTGCTCTGCTTCTCCAATTTGAGGCCTACTGACAGTCAGGTATAGATTCATTATGTGATTTGGCATCATGAGAGAACCCAAGTACTTAGGCAGGATTTGAATAACTCATTTGACCCATAGGAATCCTATTCTCACTTGATGGAGTTCCGGAATGTATCAGAGGAAGGCAAGAGACTTCATCTACAATGACTGATCTTTTTGCCATTTTGGTTTTGGATGCACACATGGGATCTTCTTTACATCTATCAGGAGCTGAGAATCTTAGCCACAGCCTCAAACAGGGCCTAATGTCTGATTAAGACACCATCCTTTTCAAAGCAATTAAGCAAAGAGCCACAGGAGATGCCCATTCATTTTCATTTGAAAACTGTTTCTTCAGGCTTCACAAAAGGGTGGCCTGAGGCAAAGACCTTCCTGACATTCAAGGCAATAGAACCATAGTTAAGCAAATGGACCAAAGCAGGGTTTCTCCACTGAGACTTTACTGCTCACACTGATGTCTGAGTTTTCCGAGATGTTCCCATTCCCTTCAGCTATCAAGAACATGGACATGTCACAGAGCTTGGAGGTGGTACATATCTTGCACAATAAATCATGAGCCTATTCTGGAGAGTGGCCAGAATTCAGGAAGAAAACAGGAACTTAGGATGTTAGTAGGTGTTTAAGATCCATAAGGCAAACCACAGTCCATTCATCAATTGAGCAGGATGAATGCTGGGAAGCTTTCTACTAGACAGGACACCTCCATTGATGCATTCTCTTTTCTAATGTCTAAAACCACGGACACAGTGGATACACAGACATAGAAAGTCGCCTTGTCAAAAGACTTACTAGAAACAGTCGACTCCAAACCAAACCAACCACCTTTCTTACCTATTCTCAGAACATGAGACAAAACCGCAAACTCACACCCACACACAAAGGCACCTCCTTCCCAAAAGTAGGTCTGTAACTATCCGGAATGTCTTCTGACTGGTGGGCCATACTATGTTCCCCACAAAATGGCCTCTCCTGTCTCAGATCGTGTCTCCTTGGCCAACTCTGTGATGCTTTGAGGAGCCAACCGTTAGCCACTACCTGCTATCTCAGGAAAAGCTTCTCTTAAGAGCTCTACTGACATTTGGCCATCCTCACATCAGTAGGTACCAAGAAGGTCTGATCTGTACTTGGTAAATCCAAACAAGTGAGCCCACTGGGACAGGGACTGGGATTGGCTCTCGGTGCCTGGCTTCTTGCATCAAAATTTCTGAATGTTCCATCACCAAGGAAGTTAGGTAGGTCACTTCCTTCAGGAACTGAAAGAGGTCACTGCCTTGGCAACAACTTTGCCCTAACCGTTGCTTCCAAGGGTTCTATTAGATAGAGGCTGCCCCTACTTCCTTTGAAAATTTGACTAGTTTCAATTGTATATCAAAATAGGCACCTGGGAACAGCTCTCCATGCAGGTCTGGTTAGGTCAATCTTCTCTACATTAAAAAGAGAGAGGCTGATGCATACACATCCCTTTTTCCTGTCTAGATTGTTTGCCATTGAAGATGGCTTTTGGTCTCACAGGTCCTTCATAGCTGCTGACATCTTCTCCAGGGATTATTTCTGCATCGAACTTTGAGGTTCTCAGCAGTTGGAAGATACCCTACATTCCTGTATTGTAAGGTGAACTCTGTCCCTGCTCTTTTGTAATTTTAGATTGAAGCAACAGTGTATGGTTAGGGTTAATAACAGGTTCGATTTGGGTAAGGAATCATTATGCCGGATGAATAATGGTATTGGGAACCTGCAATATTTATAGGAATATAGAGATAAAATATAAGTATGAAAACAGAAATCTAGGTAAGATTTGAAGCTCAGAAATGCATTGGGCAACTGATTGCGATACGTAGCTTTGAATTACGTTCTAGATACATGTTTCAGAAAAATCGATATACAATGGCATAGGATCTTGTACCGTGGATGATTGAATGTAGTAGAGAACATCTACTCAAAAAGGGATAGTCGATAGGATCAGGAAGATAGTCAGTATGTTTCGGAAGAAGAGCGAGTATAGGATTTGGACCAAAGATCTTTAGCAATAGTGTTTCCGTTACAGAGTGAATGTCAATGTCAGCACCTGTGAAGGGTCAGTCACAATGTTGAACTGCGGAAAATATGTAGGAAAGTAGATATCAATAGAGACATTAGGAAATCAGGCAAAAGTATCAAGTGAGTGAAAAAATTAAACATTTTCAACAGTTTTGAGGTTGAATATATAATCTTAGGAAGAAACAAATATGTAGCCAGCAATAGTATTGACATTTGAGAGCATTAGGCAACCTGGTCAGGGATGTTTTTAGTAATCCATGTTCAGTTTACCTTTAGGCTTTGGTACAATCATACGTGTGGCTTTTGCATTTTGTGTCCAGAATATTACAGTGATAACATGCATATGTAGATCAGGTGACATGAGTATTTCTTCCACCATTTCTGGGAGCAATATTTCAAATATGTATAGATTAGTATTGGGGGTACAACCAGGTGTACCCTGTGTCTATGAATATAGAGATAATGCATAAATAGACCATACTGTGAATAAATAATATAACTTGTTACACTTTAAACAATGTATTGAATTGATATCAGAAAATATATAAAAAATCTTTTATTGATATATAATCATTCATCCCAACCAGTAATACATCTAATGGTGATATTACAGTGATGGTTTATCATGAAGTGTGTGTCCGTTTTGCTTCTAAAGTGATAAAGGAAATCGAAAATAATGTGTTTGGATAGAAGTCTCATGAACAGACCAGTCAAGAAACATTGAGGAATACATGTGTTCTGAAGCAGGAAGTGATTGAAAGTGAAACAAATGCCTATATATTTGCTAACCTGTGGAGGAAATATATATCCTACGATGTGCATAAAATGAAGAAATTTTAATGTCCCAGTGTTGAATAAAAATGAACATCAATATACACATCATGTCCTATAGGAATCTACTTGCTTTGATGATAAACTGTGTCAGTTACTGTAAAAATATTAGGGTTTGTAAGCACGATTCACTGAAGTTAGTTCTCAGGACGAGGAAACAAATATGTATTTCAGGTGGTTGAATGTTTCTGAGAATAATCTTATGAAAAGTTGATTTTATATCCACATACATGAATATGAATGAATTTAGATAGTGTTTAATAAGACACATGTTTTTCATATTTTGAAAAATCTAGAGAGTATATATATATATATATATATATATATATATATATATATATATATATACACATATAAAACTCATGGAGAAATATTACAATGAAAATTTGACAAGATTTATAACACATACCCTTGATAAAGCAGAAGGCAATTCCAAGTATATACCATGCCTCCTATTAAAGGCCTGTATTTCTATTCTGTTAGTTTTCTTTTTATCCATCATATTAGCATTAGTAGTCAGAGTCTATTAGGGTATGTGTTAGTGTCGGGGATCAGTATTTCAAATGAAAATAGGAAAATAAATCTAATGTGTATGCAAATATGTGCTACACAAAAATCTTGCCACTCTCATCCAGAACAATTCCTTTACATTAACTTCAATCCAAGTAAGACACAATTAGTGGAGAGGAGTTCGAAAACCTGTGATTACATATGTGGAACTGAAAATGTTCAGGAGTTCACAACATTGGATGTGGTAGAGCAGTTTCCAAAAGTAAGGGAGAGGTTAAACACTCCACAAACGTGGAGCTCTGCTGGCCTTAAGACTTCTTGAGAAAATGCCTCTCAGGTTGGGAACATGAAATATATGAAGTTGTCAGGAGATTTAGCTTCCTCATTGTGACACCATCAAATGTGGGTCTGCATCTGTGTGACCTGGAGGAAATGGTTCCTTATTTTCTAATGAACATGAGGCAGCAGTTCTGAATTCTTTCTTGGTAAACTGTGGCCACTGGGATTTAAGTGTCTCCCCGTGTGGTCTGTGAAGCCATTTGGTCATCCTCCATTTTTGTGGTGTTTCTTACTGCTGCACTGGGAGTTTGGAATTGGCTTAATGAAATACAAGGAGTTCAACTGGGACACAATTCTGGAGGGAGCTCTGACACATGTGATTGGTCAGGGTCTTCAGGAGAATGTTCGAAACATGGGTCTATCCCACATAGCTTTCCCCTTGACTATAGCAACCAGATTCTGAACATTGCCCTGAAACCTCTCAATAAAACAAGATGCCTTTACATATAAGGGTCTGCTGCCTGCACCATATCAGTCACAAGTATTTTGGAAGCCAAAGGCAGATCCACGTGGTCCCACCACAGATATTTATTCACAAACGTATAGTCCACTGCTCTAGCCCCAATACTCAGCAGGCTCCAACTTACTGACATCTCGGTTCTATACCATTTTCATGACAACCAGTCAATCAAGGAACTGTCTGGTATACACATGATCAGCAACAGGACATCCAAAGTTTCTCCAGTGCCACCTGGTCATGGAAATTTCAAAAATTTCATGGTATTTGTATAGCCATTTTTCAAGGATGATGTTGGAGGCACTGTGGGTTTCAATTCATTCAGGAACCATTAAATGGTGAGTAAGCTCATTTCAATGAAAGCTCTGAAGAACTCTCACAGGCAAGGCTTCCCAATGAGTGCCCAAAAGTTCACATGAAGCCAGGCTCATTGAGGTCTACAATATGAGGTACATGTGTGTTTTGAGTCTCAACTATGACTTCCAAGTCTTTCAGTAAAAAAATCATGTGTTACCCTGGCTGAGATTCCCAGTGCTCGGTGGAAAGCCACCCTGGGCCTAGATCTCAGTTTCCAAGGGCTAATCTCATGTGTGGCCTCCTATAATCCCAAAACAATTCATGGCAATACTTCTCTCAAGTCAGTTCCAGAACTCAGTCTCTAAGGAGTATCAGAGCAGAGTTCAAGCCCTGGTGGACCAAGTCATCTCTTCCAACCGCCACACAAATGACCACAATTAAAACCAAAACACTCCTACATGACCCTCATCTTCTTCCATAAAGACACTCATCATAACATATGGCTGGAGGTTTCCATGAGGGGCACAGCCCAAGACAGTGTCCAAAATAAGCTCCCTTGCCCCTCATTTGCCTAAAGTCAGGGTGGCTTGGACACCCTTCTTGTGAACCAGGAGTGATCTTTAAGGTAAAAGAAATTGAAATTAAAGTGTAAAATTAAAGTGTAAAAGACCGGGTTTGTAAAGTTTCTAAGATTCAAGGCCTGATTTAAAATGTAAAGGACCAGGTATTGTTAAGTTCCTATGCTACATGAAAAATCTGAAATTCCTGTTACTTGTAGGACAATTTCTGGACTGCCCAGTAAATATTCCCCCTGATCGCCTGGTTGTTTAATAACCTAGGACCCTGTGTGGCTTGGCACATATGCATCGCAGGGCCTAATCTAATCAATTTGAATCTGTACCCCGCTGTAGAACTGACCTATCCCTCCTGCCTGACATGTTCCCACCAATGAATGAACTAATCATGTTTAGGATTTGTTGTTTGATTTTCCCGCAGTGTATGATGATTTGTTAAAAGATACTGTGATATATGTAAAGTCTCGCCCTCCCCAAAAAGTGTACTTAAGCACTGCTCAACCTCAGCTCGGAGATCTGGGCTGCTCTCCCTTCTTGAGTGACCACGGAGCCCTAGCATACTGGATTGGAGCCTCAATAAATGTCTTTTGCTGTTGCATGAGCCGTGGTCTCATACATGAACATGAATGAATTTAAGGAGTGTATAATAAGACACATATATTTCATATTTTGAATAATCTATAGAGTGCAGATTTTTCACAAAACACATACAGAGATATTAAAAAGTAGCAATATATATGCCAATCAAAATTCATCATGAAATACACATCATACACAGATCCAAAAATATTTATTTTACTTAACATGGATTTATGTGTAATGTTGTTCAACTAGGAAGCTCACGCATAGGTTGAATTTATAGTTCCTACATCGTTTAGGAGGAGTGATCTCTTCTCACAATTTGTATCTGCCAAGTAGGCCACCTCACAATAATGTACGTGTGGTACCAGGTAGGATTCTATTTGTGCATATAAAAATACATGTGCTGAATAGGCAACAGAGAAAGGGAGACAGGAATTCACATATTTGATACCTTTCAAAACACATGGAGAACTATATCAATTAAAAATTAACCAGATTTTTAACAACTACCCTTTATCATGCAAAAGGCAAGTCCAACTATACAACATGCCTCTTCTGAACTGCTTGTATTTCTATTCTGTTTGGGTTATTTTTCTCCATCATATTAGCATTAGTAGTCAGAGTCTAGTAGGGTATGCGTTAGTGTCATGGATTCAGTAATTCAAATGGAAATAAAGGAAAATGAATCCATTGTGTATGCAAATATACGCTACAAAAAAACTTTCCACTCTCATTCAGAGCAATGCCTTGACATTACCTTCACCCAAGTAAGACACAATTAGAGGACAAGAGTTAGAAAATCTGTGAATACATATCTGGAATGGAAAATGCTCAGGAGTTCACAAGCTTGGGCATTTTAGAGGAGTTTTCAAACTTAAGGGACAGGATAAACAGTCCAAATTCATGGAACTCTGCTGGCCTAAAGACTTCTTGAGAAACTGCCTCTGAGGTTGGGCACTTGAAATATATGTTGTTGTCAGGAGCTTTAGTTTCCTTTGTAGTGATACCATCAAAGATGGGTCTTCATTTATCTGACCTGGAGGACATGGTTTCTTATTTTCCAAAAGAACATGAGGCAGCAGTGCTCAATTCTTCCTTTGAAGGTAAACTGTGGCCACGGAGGGGTAAGTATCTCCCCGTCTTGACTGTGAAGCCAATTGGCCATCCTACAATTTTCGTGGTGTTTCTTGCTGCTGCACTGGGCTTTTGGTTTTTCCTTCATGAAATACAAGGAGTTCAACTGGGACACAGTGCTGGAGCGAGTTCTGTCACGTGTGGAGGGTCAGGGTCTACAGGAGAATTCACCAACCAGACTTCTATCCCACATAACTTGCAACATTATCCATAGCAAACTGATTCTGAACATTGTCCTGAAACCTTTACATATAACAAGATGCCTTTACAGATAAGGGTCGGCTAGCTGCACCATGTAAGCCACAAGCCATTTGGAAGTCAATGGCAGACCCAAATGGCCCCTCCACAGATGTTTTATCATACACCTGCACACCACAGCTCTGGGCCCACTTCTCAGCACTCTCCAACTTACTGGCATCTCTGTTCTACACAATTTTCATGAAATCGAGTCAGTTAAGGCACTGTCTGGTACACTCATGATCAGCAACAAGACATCCAAAGGTTCTCCAGTGCCACCTGGTCAGGGGAATTTCATGGTATTTATAGAGCCGTTTTTCAAGGATGAAGTTGGAGGCACTGTGGGTTTCAATTCATTCATTAACCATTAAATGTTGAGGAAAATCATTTCAATGAAAGCTCTAGAGAACTCTCACAGGTAAGGCTTCCCAAAGAGTGGCCAAAATACACATATATTTCATATTTTGAAAAATCTTGACAGTATATATATATATATATATATATATATATATATATATATATATATATATATATATATACAAACAGACACAGACATTAAAAACTAGCAATATATATGCCAATCGAAATTCATCATGAAATATATATCATCCAAGTATCCAAAAATATTCATTTTACTGAACATGGATTTATGTATAATGTTGTTCAACTAGGAAGCTCACCCATAGGTTGAATTTTCAGTTCCAACAGCGTTTAGGAGGAGTGAACTTTTCTCACAATTTGTATCTGCCAAGTCAGCCACCTCACAAGAATATATGTGTGATACATGGTACAATTCTATATGTGCATATAAAAATACATGTGCTGAATAGGATACAAAGAAATGGGGGAGACAGGAATTCACATATTTGATAAGTTTAAAAATACATGGACAACTCTTTCAACAAAAAATTGACTAGATTTAAAACTCCTTCACTATATAATGGAAAAGTTAATTCAATGGTACACCATGCCTCCTCTGATATGTTTGTATTTCTGTTCTGTTTGGGTTATTTTTCTCCATTACGTTAGGATTAGTTGTCAGAGTCTTGTAGGGTATGGGTTAGTTTCAGGGATTCAGTATTTCGAAAGGAAAATTGGAAAATGAATCCAATGTGTATGCAAATATGTGCTACACAAAAATCTTCCGACTCTCATCCACAACAATGCCTTGACCTTAACTTCGTCCCAAGTAACACATGTAGAGGAGATGAGTAAGAAAATCTGTGAATACATATCTGGAATTTAATATGCTCAGGAGTTCACAAACTTGCAGGTAAAGGCGAGATTCCAAAAGTAAGGGACAATGTAAACACTCCAAAAACATGGAGCTCTGCTAGCCTAAAGGCTTCTGGAAAAACTGGCTCTGATGTTGGGCTCTTGAAATATATGTTGTTGTCAGGAGCTTTAGCTTTTTTTGTAGTGAGACCATAAAAGCTGGGTCTGCATCTATGTGACCTGGAGGAGATGCTTTCTTATTTACCAATGATCATGAGGCAGCATTGCTGAATTATCTCTTTCGGGGTCAACTGTTTCCACTTGGGGCTAAGTGTCTCCTCATGTGGACTGTGAAGCCATTTGATCATCCTCCAATTTTTGTGATATTTTTTGCTGCTATACTGGGAGTTCAGTATTTGCTTCACGAAATACAAGGAGTTCACCTGGGACACAGTGCTGGAGGGAGTTCTGTCACGTGTGGTGGGACAGGGTCTGCAGGAGAATGCACAAACCAGGCTTCTGTCCAACATAGCTTGACCCCTTGACCATAGGAACCTGTTTCTGAACATTGCCCTGAAACTTATCCATATAACAAGAATCATTTACATATAAGGGTCTGCTGGCTGCACCATGTCAGTCACAAGCCATTTGGAAGCCATTGGGAAATCCACATGGAAGCACCACAGATGTTTTATCTCACACATGCCCACCTTTGCTCTAGGCCCACTATTCAGCAGGCTCCAACTTACTGGAATCTCTGTTCTACACCATTTTCGTGAAACCCAGCCAATCAAGGCACTGTCTGGTACACTCATGATCACCAACAGGATATCCAATGGTTCTCCAGTGCCTCCTGGATATGGGAATTTCAAAAATTTCATGGTATTTATCGAGCCCATCTTTCAAGGTTGAAGTTGGAGGCACTGAGTGTTTCATTTAATTCGGTAAACATTAAATGGTGAAGAAGCTCATTTCAAAGAAAGATCTGGAGAACTCTCACTGCCAAGACTTCCCAAAGAGTGGCCAAAAGGCCACATGAAGCCAGGCCCATTGAGGTCTACAATGTGAAGTGCATTTGTGTTTTGACGCTCAACTATTGCTGCCAAGTGTTTCAGAATAAAATTATGTGATACCTTGGCTGAGATTCCCAGTGCTCTGTGGAAAGCCACACTGGGAATAGATCTCAGTTTTCAATGGTGACTCTCATGTGTGGCCTCCTAATATCCCAACACAATTCATGGCAATACTTCTCTGAGGTCAGTTCCAGGACTCAGTCTCTATAGGGTATCACACCAGAGTTCAAGCCCAGGTGGACCCAGTCATCGCTTCCAACTTCCACACAAATAACCACAATTAAAACCAAAACACTCCCACATGGCCCTCATCTTCTTCCATATAGACACTTCTCATAACCTCTGGCTGGATGTTTCCATGAGGGGCGCAGCCCAACACAGAGTCCAAATAACCTCGCTTGCCCATCATTTTCCTAAAGGCAGGGTGGCCTGTACACCCTTCCTGTGAACCACAAGGGATCAAAAATGCCTTCCTTTAATACTGCTCTGCTTCTCAAATTTGAGGCCTACTGACTGTCAGGTATAGATTCTTTATGTGATTTGGAGTCATGAGAAAACACAAGCATGTATGGGATAGCCTTTGCAGGGCTTAGAAGAACTCATTTGATTCAAAGGATCTCTATTCTCACTTGATGTTGGTCAGGAACCTAAGAGAGGAAGGCGAGAGACTTCATCAACAATTACTGATCTTTTTCCCATTTTGGTTTTGGATGCACACATGGGATCATTCTTTAGATCCATCAGATGCTGAGAACCTAAGCCACAGCCTCACACAGGGCCAAGAGACTGATTCCGACACATCCATTTCCAAAGAAATTAACAAAGAGCCACAGGTGATGCCCATTTATTTCCATTTTAAAACTGTTTTCTTCAGGCTTCACAAAGCGGTGTCTTGAGGCCAAGACCTTCCTCACATTCAGGGGAAGAGAAGAATTGGTTAGCAAAAAACCCAAAGCAGAGTTTCTCCACTGAGGCTTTCCTGGTCACACTGATATCTGAGTTTTTTGAGATGCTAGCCATTCCCTTTAGCTATCCATTACATGGCCTTGTCACAGAGCTTGGAGGTGGTACATATCTTGGACACAAAACCATGAGCCTATTCTGGAGAGTGGCCAGAATCAGGAAGAAAACAGGAACTTAGGAAATTAGTAGGTGTTGCCCATCCATAAGGGAAGCCACAGTCCATTCATCAATTGGGCAGAATGAATGCTGGGTAGGTTTCTAATAAACAGGAAACATCCATTGATGAATTCTCTTTTCAAATGTCTACAACCACAGACACAGTGGGATACACAGACATAGAAACACTCACTTTGTGAAACGACTTACTAGGAACAGTCCACTCCAAACCAAACAAACCGCCTTTTTTACCTATTCTCAGAAAATGAGACAAAACCACAAACTCACACCCACACCCACAAAGGCACCTACTTTCCCCAAAGAGGTCTGTGACTATCCGGAGTGTCCTCTGACTTGTGGGCCTTATTATGTTCCCTGAAATGTTCTGTCCTGTCTCAGATCTGGTCTTTTTGGCCAAATCTGTGAAGTGGTCAGGAGCCAGCTGTGAGCAACTTCCTGCTTTCTCAGGAAAGGCCCCTCTTCTGAGCTCTCCTGAAATTTGGCCATTCTCACATCAGTAGGTACCAAGAAAGACTGACTCTGTTCTTGGTAAATCCAAATAAGTGAACCCACTGGGAATGGTACTGGGACTGCCTCTGGTAGCCTGGCTTCCTCGATCCCAAGTTCAGAGAGTTCTATCACCAAAGAAGTGAGGAAGGTCACCTCCTTTGTGAACTGAATGAGGTCACTGCTTTGGAAACCACTTTGTCCTAAAATTTGCTTCCAAGGTTCCCATGAGATTGAGGCTGCCCCTATTTCCTGTGATACGTTCACAACTGAGGATTGTATATCAACCATAGGCAGCCGGGAACAGCTGTCTACACTGGACTGGTTTGGTCCATCTTCTCTACATTAAGAAGAGTGAGGCTTATTCTGACACTTCCCTTCATCCTGACCGGGTTGTTTGCCATGGAAGATGACTTTTGCTCTCTCAGGTCCTTCATAGCTGCCTACATCTTCTCCAGGAATCATTTCTGCATGGAACTTTGAGGTTCTCAGCAGGTGGAAGATCCCCTACACTCCTGTATTGGAAGACTAATTCTGTCCCTCCTCTTCTGTAAAGTTAGATTGAGGAAACATTGTATGGTTAAGGTTAATAACAGCTTCCATTTGGGTTAGGAATCATTCTCTTGGATGAATAATGGTATTGGAATTTTGCGATATTTTCAAGAATATATAGGTGAAATATAAGTATGAAAAAAGAAATCTAGGTAATTTTTGAAGCACAGAAGGGAATTGGCCCCACTATTTTGATTCTTAGCTTTGAATTATGTTCTGCACAGGTGTCTCAGATTAATTGATATACAATGGCATAGGACCTTGTCTTTTGGATGATTGAATGTCGAAGAGAAAATCCAGTCCAAAAGGGATAGTTGGTGGATTAGGAAGATATTCGGTAGATTTAGAATGAAGAGTGTGTATAGCATTTGGACCAAAAGATCTTTAGCAATAGGGTTTTGGGTAGAGAGTGAAAGTAAATGTCAGCACATGTGAAGAGTCAGTCATAATGATGAACTGGGGAAAAAATACAGGAAATCGGATTTCAATAGAGACATTAGGAAATCAGGCAAAGTATAAAGTGAGTGATAGGATTAGACATTTTCAACAGGGTTGAGGTTGAATATGTAATTTCAGGAAGAAACAAATATGTAGTCACCAATAGGATTCACTTTTGAGAGCATTAGGCAACCTGGACATGGATTTTTTTTAATCCATGCTCACTTTCCATTTAGGATTTGGTACAATCATAAGTGTGACCTTGCTTTTGGTTTCCACAATATTACTGTGATTAATGTATATATAGATCAGGTGACATGAGTATTTCTTCCACCATTTCTGGGAGCAATATTTTGAAGACATATAATTTAGTATTGTGGGTACAAATAGGTATACTCTGTGTTATTGAATATAAAGATAATGCATGAATAGACCATAATGTGAATAAATAATATAACTGGTTCCAAATTTAAATAATGGATTGAATTGATATCTGAATATATACTGGAAATCTTATATTGATATTCATACAATCATTCCAACCAGTTATACACCTAATGGTAATATCACTGTTATTGTTTATCATGAAGTGTGTGTGAGCTTTGCTTCTAAAATGATTTTGGAAATTGAAAATAATGTGCTTGGAAAGAAGTCTCATTAAAAGAGCAGTCAAGAAACCTGGGGGAATACATATGTTCTGAAGCAGGAAGTAATTGAAAGTGAAAAAAATGCCTATAAATTTGTGAATTTGTGAATGAAATATGTATTCTATTATGTGCAAAAACTGAAGAAATATTAATGTACCAGTTTTGAATAAAAATGAACGTCAAAATACATATCATGTCCCATAGGAATCTACTTGCATTGACGTTAAACTGAGTCGTTTACTATAGCAATATTAGGATTTGTATGCACCATTCACTGAAGTTAGTTTTCAGTATTAGGAAACAAATATGTATTTCAGGTGGATTAATATTTCTGAGAACATTCTTATGAAAAGTTGAATATAAATCCACATTCATGAACATCAATGAATTTAGGGAGTATATAATAAGACACATACATTTCATATTTTGAAAAATCTGGAGAGTTTATACATATATATATGCACACACACACACACACACACACACACACACGTATACATTAAAAAGTAGCAATATATATGCCAATCTAAATACATCATGAATTATATATCATCCACAAATCCAAAAATCTTCATTTTCCTGAGCATCGATTTATGTATAATGTTGTTCAACTAGGGAGCTCACCCATAGTTTGAATTGTAAGTTCCAACAGCATTTAGGAGGAGTGATCCCTTCTCACAATTTGTATTTGCAAAGTCAGCAACCTCACAAGTATGTACATGTGATACCAGGTAGGATTCTATATGTGAATATAAAAATGCATGTGCTGAATAGGGTACAGAGAAATGGAGACAGGAATTCTCATATTTGTTAACTTTAAAAACACATGGAGAAGGGAGGGGCAGAGCCGCCAACCGCGCCTGTAAGGTAGGCGGACCTGCGAGCCACCCATAGAACAGGCCTAGCGGCCCGCCATCGTGAAAGACACATCACCCTGGTTGGGGGTTGGGCAGAGCCACTGCACGTCTGCAAGGAACGCGGACATGCGACCCACAGGCAGAACAGGCCCAGACACCCGCGGAGGGGCAGAGACACCCCTTGCGACTTCAAGATAGGTGAACCTGCGACCCACCGGCTGAAGCGGCCAAGCTGCCTTCAGAGGGGC
Source organism: Callospermophilus lateralis (assembly GCF_048772815.1). Classification (NCBI taxonomy): domain Eukaryota; kingdom Metazoa; phylum Chordata; class Mammalia; order Rodentia; family Sciuridae; genus Callospermophilus; species Callospermophilus lateralis. The sequence goes on along the minus strand of NW_027514371.1, from coordinate 1,137,657 downwards.
AGAGACGGCCCCCGCGCCTGTGAAGTAGGTGGACCTGCGAACACCGACAGACCAGGTGCTAGGCCCCGCCAGGGTGCTAGACACATAACCAGGTTTGGGGAGGGGCCGAGCCGCTGCCCGTACCTGCAAAGCAGGTGGACCTCTCACCCAGAGGCAGAACAGACCCAGCGACCTACCAGCGTGGTAGACACATCGCCCCGGTTTGGGGGGGGGGCAGAGATGCCACTCACGCCTGCAATGTAGACAGCCCTGCAACCCACAGACAGAAGAGGCCCAGCGGAGCGCGGAGGGGCAGAGCCGACGCCTGTGCCTGCAAGGTAGCTGGACCTGTTACCCACTGGCTGAACAGGACCAGCACCCGCAGAGGGGTAGATCAACTGCCCGCTCCTGCAAGGTAGGCGGACCAGCTACCAAGAGGCAGAACAGGCCCAGCGGCGTGCTGGTGTGGTAGGCACATTGCCCCAATTGGAGGAGGGGCAGAGCCGCTGCTTAAGCCTGTGAGGGAGAATTTTCAAAAATACAATAGCAATATAAACATTTAGGGGTAAAATTCAATAACACAAAAGTTTCACCAAGCCGAAAAAAACATGAACAGTAGGGAAAGACAAGGAAAGAAAGGACCACAAGCAACGCAGGTCAACTCAACATTAGAAGAGGTAATATCTGAAGCATGTGGAATGTCAGATAAAGAATCAGGATATACTTGCTTCAGATGATCTGGAGTCTCCAGAGAGACATTAGACAGCAAAATCAGACAATGAAAGATCACTTTGAAAATGAATTACATAAACAAATCCAAGAAGCAAAAGATCAACTATACAGGGAGACAGAGGTTATAAAAAACACACAAACAGAAATCATAGAAATGCAGGAAGCAATAAACCAACTTAAAAACTCAATTGAGAATACTACCAGCAGAGTAGATCACTTAGAAGATAGAACATCAGACAATGAAGACAAAGTATTTCAACTTGAAAAGAACATAGAAAGCTCAGCAAGACTGTTAAGAAACCATGAGCAGAACATCCAAGAAATATGGGATAACATGAAGAGACCAAACTAAAGAGTAATTGGGATACAGGAAGGTATACAGGTCCAAACCACAGGATTGAGCAATCTATTCAATGAAATAATATGAGAAAACTTTCCAGACATGAAGAATGAGACAGAATCCCAAATCCTAGAAGCCTACAGGACGCCAAATGTGCAAAATCATAAGAGATAAACACCTAGACATATTATAATGAAGATGCCAAACATACAGAATAAAGAGAGAATTTTAAAAGCTACAAGAGAAAGGAAGCAGATTACATTTAGGGGTAAACCAATCAGGATAACAGCTGATCTTTCAACACAGACTCTGAAAGCTAGAAGATCCTGGAATAACATTTTTCAATCACTGAAAGAAATTGGGTTCCAACCAAGAATTGTGTATCCAGCGATTTTAAGCTTCAGGATGGAAGATGAAATTAAAACCTTCCATGATAAACAAAAGTTAAAAGAATTTGCAGCTAGAAAACCATCTCTTCAAAAGATCCTTGGCAAAACATTATAGGAAGACGAAATGGAAAATAACAATGAAAACCAACAGTGGGAGGTAGTACAGTAAAGGGGCGAAAAATAATCAAAGAGAAAAACAAATCATGCTTAGTAACATAAATAAACAAATATGGCTGGAAGGACAACCCATATTTCAAAAATAACCCTAAATGTTAATGCCTTAAACTCACCAATTAAGAGACACAGGCTAGTAGAATGGATCACGAAAGAAGACCCAAAAATTTTCTGCCTACAGGAGATATATTTGATAGGAAAAGACATATATAGACTAAAGGTGAAAGGTTGGGAGAAATCATATCACTCATATTGACTTCGGAAACAAGCAGAAGTGTCCATACTCATATCAAATAAAATAGATTTCAAGACAAAGTTAATCAAAAGGGATAAAGAGGGACACTACATATTGCTCAAGGGAACCATACACCAACAAGACATAACAATCATAAATATATGTGCCCCAAACAATGGTTCAGCTATGTTAATCAAACAAACTCTTCTCAAGTTCAAGAGTCTGGTAGACCACCATACAATAATCATGGGAGATTTCAACACACCTCTCTCACTACTGGACAGATATTCCAAACAAAAGTTGAATTAGGAAACTATAGAACTCAATAACACAATTAATAACCTAGACTTAATTAACATATATAGAATATACCACCCAACATCAAGCAGTTACACTGTTTTCTCAGCAGCACATGGATACCTCTCAAAAATAGATCATATATTATGTCACAGAACAACTCTTAGACAATAAAAAGGAGTATAGATAATACCAGGCATCTTATCTGATCGTAATGGAATGAAACTGAAATCAACAATAAAAGAAGGAAGGAAAATTCATGCATCACTTGGAGAATGAACAATACGTACTGAATGATCAATGGGTTATTGAAGACATCAAGGAGAAAAATAAAAAAAAAAAAATTCTTAGACATAAATGAAAAAGACAGACAGAACATATCAGAATCTATGGGACACATTGAAAGCAGTTCTAAGTGGAAAATTCATTGCTTGGAGTTCTGTCCTTAAAAAAAGAAAAAAAAAAACAACAACAAATAAATGATCTCATAGTTCATTTCAAAATCCTAGAAAAAGAAGAGCAAAACAACAGAAAAAGAAGTAGAAGGCAAGAAATAATTAAAATCAGAGCTGAAATTAATGAAATCGAAACAAAAGAAACAATTGAAAAAATTGAAAATACTAAAAGTTGAAAAATTAATAAAATCGACAGACTCTTAGCCATGTTAATGAAGAGAAGAAGAGAGGGAACTCAAATTACTATCATAAGGGATGAAAAAGGCAATATCACAACAGACACTTCTGAAATACAGAAGATAATCAGAAATTATATTAGAAGATAGTGAAGGCATCAATAAATTTCTTAAGTCATATGATCTGCCCAGATTGAGTCAGGAGGATATAGACAACCTAAGCAGACCAATATCAATTGAGAAAATAGAAGAAACCATCCAAAGACTACCAACTAAGAAAAGCCCAGGACCGAATGGGTATACAGCAGAGGAGGCCAATATCACCCTGATTCCTAAACCAGACAAAGACCCTTCAAAGAAACAAATGTACAGACCAATCTCTCTAATGAACCTAGATGCAAAAATCCTCAATAAAATTCTGGCGAATCAGATACAAAAACATATTTAAAAAATTGTGCAACATGATCAAGTAGGATTCATTCCTGGGATACAAGGCTGGTTCAATATACGGAAATCAATAAATGTTATTCACCACATCAATAGACTTAAAAATAAGAACCATATGATCACCCCAATAGATGCAGAAAAAGCATTCAATAAAGTACAGCATCCCATTATGTTTAAAACTCTAGAAAAACTGGGATAACAGGAACATACCTCAATGTTGTAAAAGCAATCTATGCTAAGCCTCAGGCTAGTATCATTCTGAATTGAGAAAAAATTGAAGGCATTCCCTCTAAAATCTGGAACAAGACAGGGATGCCCTCTCTCACGATTTCTGTTCAACATAGTTCTCGAACACTGGCCAGAGCAATTAGACAAATGAAAGAAATTAAAGGCATAAAAATAGGAAAAGAAGAACTTAAATTATCACTATTTGCAGATGACATGATTCTATACCTAGTAGACCCAAAAGGGTCTACAAGAAAGTATTAGAGATAATAAATGAATTCATCAAAGTGGCATGATATAAAATCAACAATCATAAATCAAAAGCATTCCTGAATATCAGCAACAAATCCTCTGAAACGGAAATGTGGACAACCACTCCATTGAGAGTATCCTCAAAAAAAATAAAATAAAATATTTGGTTATCAACATAACAAAAGATGTGAAAGACTTACACAATGAAAACTACAGAACCCTAAAGAGAGAAATAGAAGAAGATCTTACAAGATGGAAAAATATACCCTGTTCATGGATAGGCAGAATTAACATCATCAAAATGGCGATATTACCAAAAGTTCTCTATAGGTTTAATGCAATGCCAATCAAAATCCCAACGGCATTTCCTGTAGAAATAGATAAAACAATTATGAAATTCATATGGAATAATACAAGACCCAGTATAGCAAAGACAACTCTAAGCAGGAAGTGTGAATCAGGCGGTATAGCGATACATGTCCTCAAACTATACTACGGAGCAATAGTAACAAAAAGAGCATGGTACTGGTACCAAAACTAGTGGGTGGACCAATGGTACAGAATAGAGGACACAGAAATCAATCCACAAAATTACAGCAATCTTATATTTGATAAAGGAGCTAAAAGCATAAACTGAAGGAAGGATAGCATCTTCAACAAATGGTGCTGGAAAAACTGGAATTACATATGTAAGAAAATGAAACTGAATCCCTTTCTCTCGCCATGCAGAAAAGTTAACTCAAAATGGATCAAGGAGCTTGATATCAAATCAGCGACACGGCGTCTGATAGAAGAAAACTTTGGCTATGATCTACATACTATGGGGTCGGGCTCCAAATTCCTCAATAGGACACCCATAGCATAAGAGTTAATAATTAGAATCTACAAACAGGACTTACTCAAACTAAATAGATTTTTCTCAGAAAAAGAAACAATAAGAGAGGTAAAAAGGGAGCCTACATCCTGGGAACAAATCTTTACTCCTCACACTTCAGATAGAGCCCTAATATCCAGAGTTATACAAAGAACTCAAAAAATTAAACAATAAGCAAATGAATTACCCAATCAACAAATGGGCCAAGGACCTGAACAGACACTTCTCAGAGGAGGACATACAATCAATCAATAAGTACATCAAAAAATTCTCACCATCTCGAGCATTCAGAGAAATGCAAAACAAACCCACCCTAAGATACCATCTCACTGCAGTAAGCTTGGCAGCCATTATGAAGTCAAACGACAACAAGTGCTGGCGAGGATGTGGGAATAAGGGTACACCTGTACATTGCTGGTGGGACTGCAAATTGGTGCAGCAAATTTGGAAAGCAGTATGGAGATTTCTTGGAAACTTGGGAATGGAACCGCCATTTGACCCAGCAATTCCCCTTCTCGGTCTAATCCCTATAGACCCAAAAAGTGCATGCTACAGGGACACTGATAAATCTATGTTCATAGCAGCACAATTCACAATAGGAAGAGTGTGGAACCAACCTAGATGCCCTTCAATAGATGAATGGATTAAAAAAAATGTGGCATTTATACACAATGGAGTATTACTCTGCATTAAAAAATGACAAAATCATACAATTTGCAGAGAAATGGATGGCATTAGAACGTATTATGCTACGTGAAGATAGCCAATCACTAAAAAACAAATGCCAAATGTTTTCTTTGATATAAGGAGAGTAACTAAGAACAGAGTTGGGAGGAAGAGCATGAGAAGATGATTAATATTAAACAGGGGTGAGAGGTGGGAGGGAAAAGGAAAGAGAAGGAAAATTACATAGAAATGGAAGGAAACCCTCATGGTTATACAAAATTAAATACAAGATGAAGTGAGGGGAAAGGGGACAAAAACAAGTGGAAGAAATGAATTACAATAGATGGGGTAGAGAGAGAGGATTGGAGGGGAGGGGATGGGAGATAGTAAAGGACAGGAAAGGTAGCAGAATACAACAGACACTAGTATAGCAATATGTAAAATAGTGGATGTGTAACTGATGAGATACTGCAATCTGTATACGAAGAAAAATGGAAGTTCATAACCTACTTGAATCAAAGTGTGAAATATGACATGTCAAGAACTATGTAATGTTTTGTAGAACCAACAATAAATATTAAAGGAAAAAAAAACACATGGAGAACTATTTCAATGAAAAATTGACTAGGTTTATAACACCTACACTTTATCATGCAAAAGGCAAGTCCAACTATACACCATGCGTCTTCAGAAGTGCTTGTATTTCTATTCTGTTTGGGTTATTTTTCTTCATCATATTAGGATTAGTAGTCAGAGTTTGGTAGGGTATGCGTTAGTGTCAGGGATTCAGTCTTTGGAATGGAAAATTGGAAAATGAATCCAATGTGTATGCAAATATGTGCTACACAAAAATCTTCCCACTCTCATCCAGAACAATGCCTTGACGTTACCTTCACGCCAAATAAGAAACAATTAGAGGAGAAGAGTTAGAAAATCTGTAAATACATATCTGGAATGGAAAATATTCAGGAGTTCACAAACTTGGAGGTGGTAGAGGAGTATCCCAAAGTAAGGGACAGGGTAAACACTCCACAAACATGGAGGTCTGCTGGCCTAAAGACTTCTAGAGAAACTGCCTCTGAGGATGGGCACTTGAAATATATGTTGTCAGTAGCTTTAGCTTCCTTTGTAGTGAGATCATCAAAGCTGGGTCTGCATCTATGTGACCTGGAGGACATTCTTTCTTGCTTTCCAATACACATGAGGCAGCAGTGCTGAATTCTCTCTTCGTATGTAAACTGTGGCCACTGGGGTCTAAGTGTCTCCCTGTGTGGACTGTGAAGCCTTTTGTTCATCCTCCATTTTCGTAGAGTTTCCTGCTGCAGCACTGAGAGTTTGGTATTTGCCTCACAAAATACAAGGAGTTCAACTGGAACACAGTCCTGGAGGGAGTTCTGTCATTTGTGGTTTTTCAGGGTCTACAAGAGAATGCACCAACCAGGCTTCATTCCCACATAACTTGCCCCCTTCTCCATAGCAACCTGATTCTGCACATTGCCCTGAAAACTATCCATTTAACAAGACACCTTTACATATAAGTGTCTGGTCACTGCACCATGTCAGTGACAAACCATTTGGAAATCAATGGCAAAACCACATGGCGCAACCACAGATGATTTATAACACACCTGCACACCACAGCTCAGGGCCCACTACTCAGGAGGGTCCAACTTAATGGCATCTCTGTTCTACACCATTTTCATAAATCCCAGTCAATCAAGGCACTGTCTGGTACACTCATGATCAGCAAGAGGTGCTGACAATTTAAGCCACAGCCTCACACAGGGCCCAGAGTCTGATTCAGACATAACCATTTCCAAAACAATTCATCAAAGAGGCACAGGTGATGCCAATTCATTTCCATTTGAAAATTGTTTTCTTCTGGCTTTATAAAGGGGTGGCCTGAGGCAAAGAGGTTCCTGACATTCAGGGCAACAGAACAATAGTTAAGCAAAAGGCCCTAAGCCAGGTTTCACCATAGAGACTTTCCTGGTCACACCAATATCTGAGTTTTCTGGTGTGCTCGCCATTCCTTTCAGCTAACTAGTACATGGCCATGTCACAGAGCTTGGAGGTGGTACATATCTTGGACAAAAAACCATGAGCCTTTCTGGAGAGTTGCCAGAATTCAGGAAGAATTCAAGAACTTAGGATGATACTAGGTGTTGCCCATGGATAAGTCAAGCCTCAGTCCATTCATTAATTGGGCAGGATGAATGCTGTGAAGCTTTCTACTAGACAGGACACACCCATTGAGCCATTTTCTTTTCTAATATCTACAACTAAGGACACAGTGGGATACACAGACATAGAAACAGTCTCCTTGTCAGATGACTTACTAGAAACAGTCCACTCCAAACCAAACAAACCTCCTTTTTTACCTATTCTCAGAATATGAGACAAATCCACAAACTGACATCCACACACACAAAGTCACCTCCTTCCCCAAGTATGTCTGTGACTATCCGGAGTGTCCTCTGACTAGTAGGCCATAGAATGTTCCCCAGAAATGGCCGGTCCTGTCTCATATCTGGTCTCCTTGGCCAATTCTGTGAAGTTTTCAGGAGGCAGTGGTGAGCCATTTCCTGCCCTCTCAGGAAAGGACCCTCTTCAAAGCTTTCTTGGCATTTGGCCACCCTCACATCAGTAGGTACCAAGAAAGACTGACTCTTTACTTGGTAAATCCAAACAAGTGAGCCCACTTGGACTGGGACTGGTACTGGCTCTTGGTGCCTGGCTTCCTGGATCACAAAATTCAGAGAGTTCCATCATGAAAAAAGTGAGGTGAGGTCACTTTCTTCAGAAAATGAATGAGGCCACTGTCTTGGCCACCACTTTGTCCTAACAGTTGCTTCCTAGTGTCTCAGGAAAAGGAGGCTGCCTCTATTTCCTGTGACACTTTCACAAGTTAGAATGGTATAGAAACATAGGCACCTGGGAACAGCTCTCCACACATGCCTGGTTTCATACATCTTCCCTACATTAAGAAGAGATAGGATGATTCAGACACATCCTTTCATCCTGATCGGGTTGTTTGCAAAGGAAGATGACTTTTGCTGTCTCAGGTCCTTCATAGCTGCCTACGTCTTCTCCGGGGATCATTTCTGCATGGATTTTGAGTTACTCAGCAGGTGGAAGATCTCCTAACTTCCTGTATTGTAATACTAACTTTGTCCCTGCTCTTCTGTAAAGTGAGATTGAGTGAACAATCTCAGTTTACAGAATGGTTAGGGTTAATAGCATGTTCGATTTGGGTTATGAATCATTTTGCTGGATGAATAATGATATTGGGAACCTGTGATATTTACAAGAACATGGAGGTGAAATATAAGTATGAAAACAGAAATCTAGGTAATATTTGAAGCCCAGAAGGACTTTGGGCCCTTGATTGGGATACTTAGCTTAAATTATGTTCTGTGTGACCTTTGCATTTTGTGTCCAGAATATTAGTGTGATAATATGTATATGTAGCTAAGGTGACATGAGTATTTCTTTCACCATTTCTGTGAGCAGTATTTTGAAAACTTATAAATTAGTACTGGGGATACTATTAGGTTTACCCTGTTTTGATGAATATAGAGATGATGCATTAATAGACCATACTGTGAATAAATTATATAACTGGTTCCAAATTTAAATAATGGATTGTATTGATATCTGAAAATATATAGAAAATCTTATATTGATATACATACATTCATTCCAACCAGTTATATATCTAATTGTAATGTTAGGGTTATCATTTATCATGAATAGTGTGTGAGTTTTGCCTCAAAAATGATTATGGAATCGAAAATAATATGTTTAGAAAGAAGTCTAGTAAAAAGACCAGTCAAGAAACATGGAGGAACATATGTCTTTCGAAGGAGGAAGTGATTGAAAGTGAACCAAATGTTTGTAAATTTGTGAACTTGTGAATGAAAGGAAATATCTTATGATGTCCATGAACTGAAGAAATAATAACGTACCAGGTTTGAATAAAAATGAACTTTAACAAACACAATAGAGACATTAGGAATTCTGGCAAAGTATAGTTCGCAGTGAAAGGTTAATAAAATAAGTACTTGTCACTTCCTGTTTTTCTGTATGCTTAACAAAACACTTTTGAAATATTGAGAACTGTTTGCTAATCTTATTCCCAGAATGTGCTGTCCCCAATTGCCAAACTGCAGAATGTACTCCCTCAACCGGTTGCACGCAAACCGCTCACTCGCCCGGACCCATCAATAAACTTACCCCCCTGCCCTCTCCAAGGAAAATATATAAGCTCTGCTTAAGCTGTTCTCTGGGCTTTCTGCTCTATTCAAGTGAGCTCTGAGCCCCAGCATGCTGGACCCCCAATAAACCCTTTGCTTTTGCATGAGACAGTCTCTTGGTGGTCTCTTCCCCCGATTGTCACCGGACCTTTACATATGGAGGTTCCACTGAGATCCGGCAGCGGTGGACAAGAGACCCCAACGAACTCCTCTCAGGGTAAGTAAGGTGCCTCTTTCTGGTCAGGTTTCAGGTCAGGGCTTGGCAAAATGGATGTCAATGAAGAGCGTGAGCTCTCTCCAACGATGGCTGACAGTCATGTCACAGAGCCACAGGCCAAGTCCCTGGGTGACGTCATAGAGGACTCAGAAAATTGAGGAACAATAGTCTCCATGACTCAGTGATATTTTGTTTCAGATTCGTTATTGCCAACCGATCGGGTTCTGCCAACTACTAAGTCCTGGTCTCAGTGTTGGACTTCCATATCCTGTCTTTATTGTCTTGTCTTGTCTGTGTCGTGTGTTGTTGCTTTTACTGTTTGTGTATCTTTCATTATGGGACAGAGCACTTCAATGCCTCTGTCTCTGACCCTTGATCACTGCACCAAAGTTTGCTTAAGGGATCAGAATCTTTCTTTTTTAGTAAAACGCTGGACCTGGCAGACTCTCTGTGCCTCAGAATGGCTCACCATTGGATTTGGATGGACCCTAGAAGGATCTTTCTACTTCCCACTAATTTAAAAAGTCAGAGATATTGTCTTTCAGCCAGGACCACACAGATACCTGTGAAGACAGATGGCCACTGCCTACCAACCCGGGGACGAGGGGAATCAACATCAATATCAAGAAAGAGACTTGTCTACATTAGACGACATCAGGTGTCATCCATGGAACCCCGCTGAAAGGGACCATAGAAGGTGCTACTTATAACACCTACAGAAGTAAAGGTAGACAGAATCACTTCCTGGATCCATACCTCTCATCTCAAGCCTGTGCCCTGTCCAGACTCTGGCTGGAAACTGTAAAAGACAGGTAACCCTTTCAAATTGTGTATTTGCCTTGTCAATAAGGCTATAGACTCTCCCCTTGACCACCAGTAGTCCTAACCCTCATCAGCCCATTCAGCAGCAATGGCTGATCACAAATCTTACTGGACAAGAAGTATGGTCTATCTCGCATACCGCCCACTTAAGGACATGGTCGCCATCTCTCCACAGAGAAATTTGTCAGCTGGCTATAGGTCTTTTCCATTGGGATATCCCTGATGAAGTGGATCCCACTAAAATTCCATTAAATCTTTTCTCTACCATAGATAATGGAAACAAATATTATGGATGTAGGGACACGCGAGCCAGATGCAGTTTGGCTAGCCTAGATTACTATGTTTGCCTGGCGGACTATCAAAGCCACAAACAGTCACAGCTGTGTTGGGGGGAAGCCGACTTCTTCTGTAAGTCATGGGGATGTGAGCATTCAGGGACTGCTTGATGGAACCCAAACTCCTCATCAAATTCTGTACACAGCATTGGCCATATCCAATTAGATAACCAAAATTGATAGCCCCCAGACGGGTCTCTAGATCCTCAAATTCTGCGTGACCTTTTTAACTTTTGCAAGTGCTCAAAAGTGTGAAAGGAGATTCCCCTATGTGGAGGCCTTTTGGCTCCTTTGCTCACATCCTGAACTATGCTTCTCCAATAGATCCTCACCCTCAGCCATCTGCTCCATACTCTCTGCTCTTACTCTCACCTAAGCAACCTGATTTCTCCCCTCCAATTACTAGTTCAAAAACCCAAACCTCCGCCCATTCTATGACCATTGCCCCCTTGTTAAGGTAGCAGGTACTGAGGTACACCTTAACCCACTCACTCCTCTCTTCTCTTGTCATTGCCTGCACCGGGTCCCACCAGGTCCTCTTACTAGCTAACACAAAGTTCAAACCAGCTGAGGAGAGCCCTCAGACCCTTATCGAAGATGTAATGTAAATGGCCTTTAAAGTTGCTTTGTCATCACTGAAAACAGGTTACTAAGTATTTAAAGTCCCTCACAGGCTTTTGGGGATACTAACTCCCATCTTACCCTCTGCTCTACCTGTTGTACTGCTCAAGATTTGTTCCTAGAAAAATCCAAAACCCCTTTCCCATTATTCTTTTACATCTCTCCTACCTCATTCTCAGATCCACGGAGCTGCTCACAGCCACGCCTTCCCCGTCTTCCCCCTCTGTACCAGGCCCACAGAAATGTCTTAACTAACCTTCTCCAGAAATCTTCAACATAGCTGAATTTAGGACTTTCAGAAAAAGAGTCCCTATAAAAAATTTCTTAGTACATAAACTTCCTCTTTTCGTGTTGCCCTATTCTACTTGGCCACTGGCTAAAAAATCAGCAATCCTAAGCTAGACACCACCTTACTAGTTTTTCACAAAATATGTGAACAAGGCCTTGGCCTTGAGCTGAGGCTTCACAGAGATGGCTACATTTGTAAGATAAAGAAGTTACCAACTGGGCTCCATGGTAACAGTTGGGAGGGGGAAAAAAATGAAGGGAATATAATGCTCTCCCTCACCCAGGTGTCCTTGAAAAGTTAACTTTCCCACAACAGAGGAAAAAAAACAGAATACAAACTGCTTTTTGTGAACTGCTTAAGACTGTGAACTTCTGAGCCCCTTCCCTTATATGTTGGGTACAAAATTCTGAAAGTACCTAAACTTGGGGTTCCGGGGATTTAATTGATTACAACAGAAGTAATGCCCTCTGAATCTGGTTGCAAACAAATAGGACTGTTTTCCTGTCTTTGGTACTATCTTAGGTGCCTTGCCTTGTCCGTCCCTACAACAGTATAATTCTATATACTTAAAACATTGTTTATGTTTTCATGAAGTGGTCAACAGATGTGATTAATTGTGTAGTTGTGCAAATGTTTCCCAGAGTGCTCTATTAACACAGGTACATTTGAAGATCAAATAGGGGGGGCATAAAACCTAGTTCCACTGGGAACATATATCACTCACTTTTGGGATCCTATTAGGAATACATGTTGCTGCAAGGGTGGGCACAAGAACCACTGCCTTGGTCCATGGGACAAAACAAATGACCCAAATAGAAGCAGCTATAGACCAAAACTTAAAGATATTAGAAACCTCCATAACAGCATTGCAGGAATCTTTAACCTATCTCTCTGAAGTTGTTTTACAGAACAGACGAGGATTGGAACTCCTCTTCATGTGAGAAGAGGGCCTTTGTTTTGCATTGATGGAAGAATGTTGTTTTTATGCCAACCATATTGGAGTTGTAAAAAAATCTATGAGTAAATTAAAAAGATGACTTGAAGAGCGTCAACGACAGAGAGAGGCCAAAAAAGGGTGTTTTGAATCTTGGTTCACAAAGTTCCCCTGGTTAACTACGCATTTATCAACCCTGGCCGGTCCAATAATAATCCTCATATTATTGCTAACTATTAAACCCTGCTTGCTCAACCATGTAATTTATTTTCACCAAGCTCAAATTGGACAAGTTAAACTAATGGTAATACCCCACTAGCAGACATAGAATGTGACACCCCCCAATGATCATTTTTATGATTAAAAGTAGCCAGAAAAAGAAGTGTCGAATGAAAGGTTAATAAAATATGTAGTTGTCACTTCCTGTTTTTCTGTACGCTTAACAAAACACTGTTGAAATCTTGAGAAATGTTTGCCAATCTTGTTCCCAGAATGTGCTGTCCCCAACTGTCAAACTGCAGAATGTACTCCTTCACCAGGTTGCATGCAAATTGACCACTCGCCCTGACACATCAATAAACTTCCCTCCCTGCACTCGCAAGGGAAAGTATTTAACCTCTGCTTAAGCTGTTCTCAGGGCTCTCTACTCTTTTCAAGTGAACTCTGAGCCCCAGCATGCTGGACCCCCAATAAACCCTTTGCTGTTACATGAGATAGACTCTTGGTGGTCTCCTCTTCCGACACTCGACCGACCTTTACTTGGATGATTGAATGTAGAAAAGAACATCCAGTCAAAAAGGGATAGTCAGTGGGATTAGGAATATAGTCCGTAGGTTTAGGAAGAAGAGTGAGTATAGGATTTGGACCAAAAGTTCTTTAGTAATAGGGTTTCGGTTAGAGAATGAATGTAAATGTCAGCACATGTGAAGAATGAGTCACAATGATGAACTGGGGAAAATATGTAGGAAAGCAGATATCAATAGAGACATTAGGAAATCAGGCAAAGTATAAAGTGAGTGATAGGATTAGAGATTATCAACAGGGTTGAGTTTCAATATATAATCTTAGGAAGAAACAAATATGTAGTCACCAATAGGATTGACATTTGAGAGTATTAGGCAACCTGGACATGAATGTTTTTAATAATACAGGTTCACTTTCTATTTAGCCTTTGGTACAATCATAAGTGTGACTTTTGCATTTTATGTTCCGAATATTACTGTGATAAAATGTATATGTAGATCAGGTGACATGAGTATTTCTTCCACAATTTCTGGGAGCAATATTTTGAAGACGTATAAATTGAGGACTCTAGGATATGCCAACAAACAATTCTTACACAAACTTTTACCAATGTGGTTCCAAAGATAGAGGCGCATATGCAAGGAATGCAAAGTGAACTAATTCTAACCAAAAAAAAAAAAGAAAAAAAAATTGATACTTTATCTTCCACTTCTTGTGCCACTCCTGTTTCAAATTACTTAGTCTTGACTGCATGTCTCCTGCAGAAATAATCAAAATCTCTGGAATACGTCTTTTGTTTGTTTTGCTTTTGCGGTGCTGCAGATAGAACCCAGGGCCTCCACATGCTCCGGAAAGCAGTTGACTGCTAAACTACATCCATGCTCCCCACCCCCACTACTTTTTTGTTGTTTTGAGAAAGGGTCTTAGTAGCTGGGATTTCAGGCATGCACTATTGCACCAGACTCCTGAATATATCTTGCCACTACATTTAGATGCAGAATTGGCTCAACAATAAGAAATTAAGAGGGTGTGAATAAAATAGTAATAGTGAAGAACCACTAAGAATACAGAGAAAGCACACTAAACAATACCTTTTGTTCAAATGCAATCTCTTTTAAAAGATTTTTTAAATGGATGACAATAAACTTCTGAGAAACAGACACAAATATCTTTCCTATCCTTTGCCTGAATTTCAATACTTTAAATTTTATTTTAATTACAGCTTTACTGAGATACAAATTTATATACCATGCAATCTATTGTATCACATGTGTATCTATTTTATATCCAGTATGGTTATTTCAATAAAATGACACACTAACTTTTCTGAATGAGTAGAATTACTAGTTACTACTAGGGTTCAATTCCTAGCTTTGCAAAAGCAAACAAACAAACAAACAAAGTTGGCTAACGGATCATATATTCTAATATTCCTAGCATTTTTTCAGTACAAAAAACCCACATTATCCCACAAAGGAATATGAAATAGAATTATATTTTTTCATCTGGGTATGCTAAAGACAAGTCTATTTAGAAAATCCTGTTGATTCAAATGTTGTTGAAAATAATATAAAAATACTTTAATAAAGAATGCAAAATAAAAAAAATAAATTAGTATTGGGGGTACAAAGAGGTGTACCCTGTGTCTATGAATATAGAAGTAATTCATGAATTGACAATACTGTGAATAAATAATATAACTGATTCCACTTCAAATAATGGATTGATAGAGTTGATATCTGAAAATATATAAGAAATCTTATATTGATATAGAATCATTCATTCCAATGAGTTATACATCTAATGGTAATATTAGGGTTATATTCTATCATGAAAGGTGTGTGAGATCTGCTTCAAAAGTGAGAATGGAAAAGGAAAATAATGTGTTTGGAAAGAAGTCTCATGAAAAGACCAGTCAAGAAACATAGAGGAATGCATGTGTTCTGAAGTAGAAAGTGATTGAAAGTGACACAAATGCAAATAATTTTGCTAACTTGTGGATGAAATACATATCCTATGATGTGAATAAACTGAAGAAATAGTAAAGTACCAGTGTTGAATAAAAATGAACGTCAAAATGTACATCATGTCCCATAGTAATCTACTTGGATTGATGTTAAACTGGGTCAGTTACTGTAGAAATATTAGGATTTGTATGCACCATTCACTGATGTTACTTGTCAGTACTCGAAAAAAAAATATGTATTTCAGGTGGATGAATAATTCCGAGAATAATCTTGTGAAAAGTTTATTATAAATCCACATACAAGAATATGAATGAATTTAGGGTGTGTAAAAGAAGACAGAAGTATTTCATATTTTTAAAAATTTGGAGAGTGTATATATATATATATATATATATATATATATATATATATACACACACACACACACACACACACACACACACACACAAACAAACACATATACACACAGAGACATTGAAATGTAGCAATATATATGCCAATTGAAATTGATGTAGAAATACATATCGTCCAAAGATCCAAAAATATTTATTTTACTGAACATGGATTTGTGTATAATGTTGTTCAACTAGGAAGCTCCCCCTTAGGTTAAATTTTCAGTTCCAACAGCGTTTAGGAGGAGTGATCTCTTCTCATAATTTGTATCTGCCAAGTCAGCCACCTCACAAGAATGTACATTTGATACCAGGTAGGATTCTATATGTGCATATAAAAATGCATGTGCTGAATAGGCTACAGACAAACGGAGACAGGAATTCAAATACTTGTTAAATTTAAAAACACATGGACAACTATGTCAACAAAATATTGATTAGATTTATAACTCCTACACTATATAATGCAAAAGGCAAGTTCAACTATACACCATGCCTCCACTGAACTTCTTGGATTTCTATTCTGTTTGGGTTATTGTTCTCCATCATATTAGGATTAGTAGTCAGATTCTAGTAGGTTATGGGTTAGTGTCAGGAATTCAGTATTTCGAATGGAAAATTGGAAAATGAATCCAATGTGTATGCAAATATGTGCTACAAAAAAATCTTCCAACTCTCATCCACAACAATGCCTTGAAATTACCTTCACCCCAATTAAGACACAATTAGAAGAGAAGAGGTAGAAAATCTGTGAATATATATCTGTAGTGGAATATGCTCAGGAGTTCATAATTTTGGAGGTTGTAGAGCAGTTTCCAAAAGTAAGGGACAGGGTAAACACTCCACAAACATGGAGCTCTGTTGGCCAAAAGATTTCTGGAGAAACTGCCTCTGAGGGTGGGCACTTGAAATATATGTGTTTGTCAGAAGCTTTAGCTTCCTTTCTAGTGAGACCATCAAAGCTGGGTCTGTATCTATGTGACATGAAGATCTTGGTTTCTTATTTTCCAATGATCCTGAGGCAGCAGTGCTGATTTCTCTCTTTGTATGTAAACTGTGGCCACTGGGGGCTAAGTGTCACCCCATGTGGACTCTGAAGCCATTTGTTCATCCTCCAACTTTTGTGGTGTTTCTTGCTGCTGAACTGGGACATTGGTATTTGCTTCACGAAATACAATGAGTTCAACTGGAACACAGTGCTGGAGGAAGTTCTGTCACGTGTTGTGGGTCACGTTCTGCAGGAGAATGTACCAACCAGGCTTCAATACCAGATAGCTTGTCCCCTTAACCTCAGCAACCTGATTCTTAACATTACCCTGAAACCTCTCCATATAACAAGATGCCTTTACATAGAAGGGTCTGCTGGCTGCACCATGTCAGTCACAAGCCATTTGGAAGTCAATAGCAGATCCACATGGTCCCACCACAGATATTTTATCACACACTACTGCTCTAGGTCCACTACTCAGCAGGCTCCAACTTATTGGCATCGCTGTTCTAGATAATTTTTATGAAACTCAGTCAATAAAGGCCCTGGCTAGTATACTCATGATCAGCAACAGACCATTTAAGAGTTCTCCAGTGCCACCTGTTAATGGCCTCCACAGGGCTTTGAAGAACTCATTTGACCCAAAGAATGCCTAATCTCACTTGATGGAGGTCAGGAACCTTACAGAGGAAGGCAAGAGACTTCATCCACAATTACTGATCTTTTTGCCATTTTGGTTTTGAATGCACACATGGGATCTTTCTTTAGATCCATCAGGTGCTGAGAATCTAAGCTATAGCCTCACATAGGACCAAGAGGCTGATTCAGACGCATCCCTTTCCAAAGCAATTAAGCACAGAGCCACAGTTGATGCCCATTTATTTCCATTTGAAAACTGTTTTCTTCAGGATTCACAAAGGGATGGCCTGAGGCAAAGACTTTCCTCACATTCAGGGCAACAGAACAATAGCAAAAGGCCCAAAGCAGGGTTTATCCACTGAGACTTTCCTGGACACACTGATATTAGAGTTTTCTGAGATGCTCGCCATTCCCTTCATCTATCTTGTACATGGCCATGTCACTCAGATTGGAGGTGGTACATATCTTGGACACAAAACAATGAGCCTATTCTTGAGAGTGACCAGAATTGAGGAAGAAATCAGGAACTTAGGAAGATTGCAGGTGTTGCCCATCCATAAGGCAAGGGGCAGTCCACTCCTAAATTGGGCAGGATGAATGCTGGGAAGATTTCTACTAGACAGGACACATTGATGCATTCTTTTTTCTAAGGTCTACAACCACGAACACAGTGGGTTACAAAGACATGCAAAAAATCGCCTTGTCAAACGACTTACTAGAAGCAGTCCACTCCAAACCAAACAAACCGCCTTTCCTACCTATTCTCATAAGAAGAGACTAAACCACAAAATCACACACACACGCGCAAACGCACCTCCTTCATTCAAGTAAGTCTGTGACTATCTGGAGTGTCCTCTGACTGGTGGGCCATACTATGTTCCCCCAAAAGGCCTGTCCTGTCTCAGATCTGGTCGCGGTGAACCACTACCTGCTTTCTCAGGAAAGGCCCCTCTTCAGTGCTCTCCTGGCATTTGAAATCCTCATATCAGTAGGTACCAAGGAATACTTAGTCTATCCTTGGTTTTTCCAAACAATGGAGCCCACTGGGACTGGAACTGTGACAAGGTCTTGGTATTCTCTGTTTTCCTGGAGCCCAAGGTCAGGGAGTTTCTTCACCAAGGAAGTGAGGTAGGTCGCTTCATTCAGGAACTGAGTGAGTTTACTGCCTTTGCAACCACTTTGTCCTAACAGGTGATTGCAAGGTTCCCATGAGGTGGAGGCTGCCCCTACTTCCCGAGACAGTTTCAACAGTTAGAATGGTATATCAACCATAGGAATCCGGGAACAGCTCTCCACACAGGCCTGGTTTGGTCCCTCTTGGCTACATTAAGAAAAGAGAGGCTGATTCAGACACAATGCTTCATCCTGAGTACGTTGTTTGCCATGGAAGATGACTTTTGCTCTCTCAGGTCCTTCATAGCTGCCTATGTCTTCTCCAGGGATCGTTTCTGCTTAAAACTTTGAGGATCTCAGCATCTGGAAGATCCCCTACATTCCTGTATTGTAAGACCAACTCTGTCGCTGCTCTTCTGTAATGTTAGATTGAGGGAACAGTGTTTGGTTAGGCTTAATAACAGGTTCGATTTGGATTAAGTATCATTCTGAGCGATGAATAATGGTATTGGGAATGTGCGATATTTACAAGAATATTTAGGTGAAATATAAGTATGAAAACAGAAATCTAGGTAAAATTTGAAGCCCAGAAGGGCATTGGGCCTTTAATTGGGATACTTAGCTTTGACTTACGTTCTGCACAGATGTCTTAAATAAATCCATATACAATGTCATAGGACCTTGTACCTTGGATGATTGAATGTCACGAGAATATCCAGCCAAAAAGCTATAGTCGGTAGGATTAGGAAAAGTGTCGGTAGGTTTAGAAAGAATAGTGATTATAGGTTTTGGAGGAAATGTTTTTAGCAATTGGGTTTCGGTTAGAAAGTGAATTTAAATGTCAGCACATGTGAAGAGTCAGTCAAAATGATAAACTGGGAAAATATTTAGGAAAGCAGAAATCAATAGAGACATTAGGATATCAGGCAAAGTATAAAGTGAGTGATAGGATTACACATTTTCAACAGGCTTGAGGTTGAATATATAATCTTAGGAGGAAACAAATATATAGTCACCAATAGGATTGACATTTGAGAGCGGTAGCTACCTGGACAGGAATATTTTTAGTAATCCATGCTCACTTTTCATTTAGGTTTTGGTACAATCATAACTGTGACCTTTGCATTTTGTTTCCAGAATATTACTGTGATAACATGTACATGTAGATCAGGTGACATGAGTATTTCTTCCACCATTTCTGGGAGCAATATTGTGAAGACGTATAAGTTAGTACTGGGGGTACAAATAGGTGTACCCTGTGTCTATGAATATAGAGATAATGCATGAATAGACCATACTGTGAATAAATAGTATTACTGGTTCCAACTTTGAATAATGGATTGAATTGATAAATGAAAACATAGAGGAAATCTTATATTGATATATATACATTCATTAAAACCAAATATACATCTAATGGTAATATTAGGGTTATGGTTCATCATGAAGAGTGTGTGAGTTTTGCTTCAAAAATGATTAAGGAAATCGAAAAAGAAACCTCATGAAAAGATCAGTCAAGAAACATGGAGTTATACATGTGTTCTGAAGCAGGAAGTGATTGAAAATGAAACAAATGCCTATTAATTTTCGAATTTCTAGATGAAATATATATTTTATGATATGCATAAACGGAAGAAATTGCAATGTACCAGTGTTGAATAAAAATGAATTTCAAAATACACATCATGTCCCATAGAAATCTATTTGCATTGATGTTAAACTGGGTAAGTTACTGCAGAAATACAAGGATTTGTATGCACCATTCACTGAAGATAGTTCTCAGTACAAGGAAACAAATATGTTTTTCAGGTGTGTGAATATTCCTGGGAATAATCTCGTGAAAAGTTGATTAAAAATCCACATACATGAATATGAATTATTTTAGGGAGTGTATAATAAGACACATATTTCATATTTTGAAATATCTGGAGAGTATGTATACACACACACAAACAGACTTTAAAAAGTAGGAATATATATGCCAATTGAAATTCACCATGAAATATATATCATCCACAGATCAGAAATATTTATTTTATTGAACATGGGTTTTTGTGTAAAGTTGTTCAACCAGGAAGCTCACCCATTGGTTGAATTTTCAGTTCCAGCATCATTTAGGAAGAGTGAACTATTCTAACAATTTGTATCTGCCAAGTGAGCCATCTCACAAGAATGTACGTGTGATTCCAGGTAGGATTCTATATGTGCATATAAAATTACATGTGCTGAATAGGCTGCAGAGAAAGGGAGTCAGGTATTCACATATTTTTAACTTTAGAAATACATGGAGAAATATTTCAACAGAAAATTGACTAGATTTATAACTCCTACCCTATATAATGCAAAAGGCAAGTCCCACTATACAACATGCATCCTCTGAACTGCTTATATTTCTATTCTGTTTGGGTTTTTATTCTCCATCATATTAGGATTAGTAGTCAGAGTCTAGTAATGTAGTGGTTAGTGTCATGGATTCAGTATTTCTAATGGAAATTTGGAAAATGAATCCAATGTGTATGTAAATATATGCTACACAAAAATCTTCCCACTCTCATCCAGAAAAATGCCTTGACATTACCTTCACACCAAGAAAGACACAATTAGAGGAGAAGAATTAGAAAATGTGTGAATACATATATTCAATGAAAAATCCTCAGAAGTTCACAACCTTGGAGGTGGTAGAGGAGTTTCCAAAAGTAAGGTACAGGATAAACACTCCACAAACATGGAGCTCTGCTGGCCTAAAGACTTCTTGAGAAATGCCTCTGAGTTTGGGCACTTGAAATATATGTTGTTTTCAGGAGCTTTAGCTTCTTTCTAGTGAGACCATCAAAGCTGGGTCTGCATCTATGTGACCTGGAGGACATGGCATCTTATTTTTCAATGAACATGAGGCAGCAGTGCTGGTTTCTCTCTTTGCAGGTAAACTGTGGCCACTGGGGGCTAAGTGTCTCCCCGTTTGGACTCTGAAGCAATTTGGTCATGATCCACTTTTCGTTGTGTTTCTTGCTGCTGCACTGGGAGTTTGGTGTTTGCTTCATGAAATACAAGGAGTTTATCTGGGACACAGTGCTGGAGGGAGTTCTGTCACGTGTGGTGGGTCAGTGTCTGCAGGAGAATGCACCAACCAGGCTTCTATCCACATAGCTTTCCCCCTTGACCATAGCAACCTGATTCTGAACATTGCCCTGAAACCTCTGCATATAACAAGATGCCTTTACATAGAAGGGTCTGCTGCCTGCACCATGTCAGTCACAAGGCATTTGGAATCCAATGGTAGATCCTCATGGCCGTACCACTGATGTTTTATCACACACCTGCCCACCACTGCTCTAGGTCCACTTCTCAGCAGACTCCAACTTACTGGCATCTGTGTTCTACACCATGTTAAAGAAACCCAGTCAATCTAGGCACTCTCTGGTATACTCATGATCAGCAACAGGACATCCAAAGGTTCTCCAGTGCCACCTGGTCATGGTAATTTTAAAAATTTCATGATATTTATGTAACCATTTTCAAGGATGAAGTTGGAGGCATTGTGGGTTTCAATTATTCAGAAACCATTAAATGGTGAGGAATCTCATTTTAATGAAAGCTCTGGAGAACTCTCACAGGCAAGGCTTCCCAAATAGTGGCCAAAACGTCACTTGAAGCCAGGCCCATTGAGGTCTAAAATGTGAGGTCCATGTGTGTTTTGACTCTCAATTGTGGCTGCCAAGTCTTTCAGAATAAAATTATGTGATTCTCTGGCTGAGATTCCCAGTGAACTGTGGAAAGTCCCCCTGGGACTGGATCTCAGCTTCCAATGGCGACTCTCATGCGTTGCCTCCGAAAATCTTAACACAATTCTTCTCTGAGGTCAGTTCAAGAACTGAGTCTCTAAGGGGAATCACACCAGAATTCAACCCAGGTTGAACCAGTAATCTCTCACAATTAAAACCTAAACACTCCCACATGACCCTCATCTTCTTCCATATAGACACTCATCATAACCTCTGGCTGGAGGTTTCCATGAGGGCACAGCCCAAGACAGTGTCCAAAATAAGCTTCCTTGTCCCTCATTTGCCTAAAGTCACGTTTGCCTGGACACCCTTCCTATGAACCAGGAGTGATCAAATAGGCCTGACATTTATACTGCTCCACTTCTCCAATTTGAGGCCTACTGACTGAGGGGTTTAAATTCTTTTTGGGAATTGGACGCATGAGAAAACACAAGAACTATGGGCAAGCCACTGCAGAGCTTTGAAGAACCCATTTGACACAAAGGATCCCTATTCTTCCTTGATGGAAGTAAGTGCCCTACCAGAGGAAGGCAAGAGACTTCATCCACAATGACTCTACTTTTAGCCATTTTGGTTTTGGATGCACATATGGAATCTTTCTTTAGATCCATAAGGTGCATAGAATCTAAGCCACAGCCTCACACAGGGCCAAAGGCTGATTCAGGCACATCCCTTTCCAAAGCAATTAAGCAAAGAGTCACAGGAGATGCACATTTATTTCCAATTGAAAAGTCTTTTGTTAAGGCTTACAAAAGTGTTGGCCTGAGGAAAACACCTTCCTGACATTCAGGGCAACAGAAAAATATGTATGCATAAGGCCCAAAGCAGGGTTTCTCCACTGAGATATTCCTGGTCACACTGCTATCTGAGTTTTCTGAGATGCTCGGCCATTCCATTCAGCTATCCAGTACATGGCCATTTCACAGACCTTGGAGGTGGTACATATCTTGGACACACAACCATGAGTCTATTCTTGAGAGTGACCAGAATTGAGTAAGAAATCAGGAACTTAGGAAGATTGCAGGTGTTGCCCATCCATAAGGCAAGCCACAGTCCATTCATAAATTGGGCAGGATGAATGCTGGGAAGCTTTCTACTAGACAGGACACATCCATTGATGCATTCTCTTTTCTAATGTCTACAACCACTAACACAGTGGGATACACAGACATAGAAAAACTCGCATTGTCAAAGGACTTAGAAGAATCAGATAATTCCAAACCAAACAAACCTCCTTTCCTACCTATTCTGAGAACATGAGACAAAACCACAAACCCCACCCAAACTCAAAAATTCAACTTCTTCCCCCAAGTAGGTCTGTGACTATCCGGAATGTCCTCTGACTTGTGGGCCATACTGTGTTCTCCCGAAATGGCCTGTCCTGCCTCAGATCTGGTCACCTTGGCCAACTCTGTGAAGTTGTCAGGAGCCAGTGTTGAGCCACTACCTGCTTTCTCAGGAAAGGCCCCTCTTCAGAGCACTCCTGGCATTTGGCCATCCTCACATCAGTAGGTACCAAGAATGACTGACTCTGTCCTTGGTAAATCCAACAAGTGAGCCCACTGGAACTGTGACTGGGACTGGCTCTGGGTGCCTGGCTACTTGGATCACAAGTTCAGAGAGTTCCATCACCAAGGAAGTTAGGAAGGTCATTTCTTCGGGAACTGAATGAGGTCACTGCCGTGGCAACCACTTTGTCCTAACACTTGCTTCCAAGGGTCCCATGAGATGGAGCCTGCCCCTAATTCCTGAGACACTTTCAAAAGTTAGAATGGTATACCAACCATAGGTACCCAGGAACAGCTCTCCACACAGGCCCGGTTTGCTCCATCTCCTCTACGTTAAGGATAGAGAGTCTGATTCAGACTCAACCCTTCATCCTGACCAGGTTGTTTTCCATGGAAGATTACTTTTGCTCTCTCCGGTCCTACATAGCTGCCTACATCTTCTCCAGGGATAATTTCTGCATTGACCTTTGAGGTTTTCAGCAGGTTGAAGATCCCCTACATTCCTGTATTGTAAGAACAAATCTGTCCCTGCTCTTCTGAATACTTAATTTGATGGAACAATGTATGGTTAGTGTTATTAACATGTTCAATTAAAACCAAAACACTACCACATGGCCCTTATATTCTTCCATATAGACACTCATCATTACCTCTGGCTGGAGGTTTCCACAAGGGGCGAAGCCCAAGACAGTGTCCAAAATAAGTTCCCTTGCCCCTCATTTGCCTAAAGTCTGGGTTTCCTGGACACCCTTCCTGTGAAGCAGGATTGATCAAATAGGCCTGCCATTAATAATGCTCTTTTTCTCCTTTTTGAGGCCTACTGAACGTGAGGTATTGATTCTTTATGTGATTTGGAGTCATGTGAAACCCAAGCACCTTTTCTCGTCTTTGAAGAACTCATTAGACCCAAAGGATCCCTATTCGTACTTGATGGAGGTGAGGAGCCTAACAGAGGAAGCAAGAGACTTCATCCACAATGTCTGATCTTTTTGCCATTTTGGTTTTGGATGCACACATGGGATCTTTCTTTAGATCCATCAGGTGCTGAGATTCTAAGCCACAGCCTCACACAGAGCCGAGAGGATGATTTAGACACATCCTTTTCTAAAGCAATTAATCTAAGAGCCACGGGTGATGCTCATTCATTTCCATTTGAAAGCAGTTTCTTCAGGCTTCACAAACTGGTGGTCTGAGGCAAAGACCTACCTGACATTCAGGTCAACAGAACAGTAGGTAAGCAAAAGTCACAAAGCAGGATTTCTCTACTGAGACTTTACTGGTCACACTGATATCTGAGTTTTCTGAGATCCTCCCCATTCATTTCAGGTATCCAGTAAATGGCCATGTCACAGAGCTGGGAGGTGGTACATATCTTGGACAAAAAAAAATGAGCCTATTCTGGAGAATGGCCAGAATTCAGGAAGAAAACAGGAACTAAGGAATATAGTAGGTGTTGCCCATCGATAAGGCAAGCAACAGTCCATTCATAAATTGGGCAGGATGTGTGCTGGAATGCTTTCTACTTGTCAGGACACATGCATTGATGCATTCACTTTTCTCATATCTACAACCACCGACAAAGTGGGATACACAGACATAGAATCACTCACCATGTCAAATGACTTATTAGAAACAGTCCACTCCAAACCAAACAAACTGCCTTTCCTACCTATTCTCAGAACATGAGACAAAACCATAAACTCACATCTATACCCACAAAGGCATATCTTTTACCCACATAGGTCTGTGAGTAACCAGAGTGTCCTCAGACTGATAGGCCATACTATGTTCCCCCGAAATGGCCTGTCCTGTCTCAGATCTGGTCTCATTTACCAACTCTCTAAAGTTTTCAGGAGACATCGGTGAGTCACTACCTGCTTTCTCAGGAAAGGCCCCTCTTCAGAGCTTTCCTGGCATTTAGTGATCCACAAGAAAGACTGACTCTGTCCTTGGTAAATCCAAACAAGTGAACCCACTGGGAAAGGGACTGGGACTGGCTCTTGGTGCCTGGCTTCCTGGATCCCAAGTTCAGAGGGTTCCATCACCAAGGAAGTGAGGTAGGTCACTTCCTTCAGGAACTGAATGAGGTCACTGCCTTGGCAACCACTTTGTTCTAACATTTGCTTCCAATGGCTCCATGACATGGAGGCTGCCCCTACTTCCTGTGTCACATTCACAAGTTAGAATGGTATACCAACCATAGGCACCCGGGAACAGTCAGAGTCTACTAGGGTATGGCTTACTGTCAGGAATTCAGTATTTCAAATAGAAAATAGGAAAATGAATCTAATGTGTATACAAATATATGCTAGACAAAAATCTTCCCACTGTCCTCTACAACAATGCCTTGATATTTCCTTCACCACAAGTAAGACACAATTAGTGGAGAATAGTTTGAAAATCTGTGAATATATATCTGGAAAAAAAATGAATGGAGTTCACAACCTTGGAGGTGGTAGAGGAATTTCCAAATGTAAAAGAAAGGATAAACACTCCACAAACATGGAGCTCTGGTGGCCTAATAAATTTTTGAGAAACTGCCTCTGAGTTTGGGCCCTTGAAATATTTGTTGTTGTCAGGAGCTTTAGCTTCCTTTATAGTGAGACCATCAAATCTGGGTCAGCATCTATGTGACCTGGATGACATGGTTCCTTATTTTCTATTGAACATGAGGTAGCAGTTCTGAATTCTCTCTTTGTAGGTAAACTGAGGCCACTGGGGTCTAAGTGTCTAACCGTGTGGTCTGTGAAGCCATTTGGTCATACTCGAATTTTTGTGGTGTTATTTACTGCAGTACTCTGAGTTTGGTATTGGCTTCATGAAGTACAAGGAGATAAACTGGGACACAGTCCTAGAGGGAGTACTCTCATGTGTGGTGAGTGAGGGTCTGCAGGAGAATGCACCAACCAGGCTTCTATCCCAAAAAGCTTGCACCCATGTCCATAGCAACCTGATTCTGAACATTGCCATGAAACCTCTCCATATAAAAAGATCCCTTTATTTGTAAGGGTCTGCTGGCTGCACCATGTCAGTCACAATCCATTTGGAAGCCAAGGGAAGATCCATGTGGCCCCACGACAGATGTTTTATCATACACCTGCCAACCACTGCTCTAGGCCCACTACTCAGCAGGCTCCAACTTTCTGGCATCTCTGTTCTACAACATTTTCATGAAACCCAGTCAATCAGGGCACTGTCTGGTATACTCGTGATCAGCAACAGACATCCAAAGATTCTCTAGTGCCACCTGTTCATAGGAATATCAAAAATTTTATGGTGTTTATCTAGCCAATTTTCAAGGATGAAGTTGGAGGCACTGTGGGTTTCAATTCATTCAGGAACCATGAAATAGTGAGGAAGCTCATTTCAATGAAAGCTCGGGACAACTCTTACAGGCAAGGCTTCCCAAGGAGTGGCCAAAAGGTCACATGAAGCCAGGCCCATTGAGGTTTACAATTGAGGTCCATGTGTGTTTTGACTCTCAACTATGGCTGCTAAGTCTTTCTGAATAAAGTCATGTGATATCCTGGCTGAGAATCCCAGTGCTCTTTGGAAAGCCAACCTGGGCCTAGATCTCAGTCTCCAAGGGCAACTCTCATGTGTGGCCTCCTAAATTCCAAACACAATTCATGCCAATACGTCGCTGAGATCTGTTCCAGAACTCAGTCTCTAAAGGGAATCACACAAGAGTTAAAGCCCAGGTTGACCCTGGAATATTTTCCAACTGTAACACAAATGACCACAATTAAACCAAAACACTCCAACATGGCCCTCATCTTCTTCCATATAGACAGTCATAATAAACTCTGGTTGGAGGTTTCTATGAGGGGCGCAGCCCAAGACAGTGTTCAAAATAAGCTCACTTGCCACTCATTTGCCTAAAGTCAGGGTGGCATGGAAACCCTTCCTGTGAACGAGGGGTGATCAAATAGGCCTGCCATTAATACTGCTCTACTTCTCCAATTTGAGGCCTACTCTCTGTGGGGTATAGATTCTTTATGAGAATTGGGGTCATGAGAAAACCCAAGCACCTATGGGCTACCCTCTGAAGGGATTTGAAGAACCCATTTGAGTGAACCAAGGAGTTGGATCAAAAGACTTTAGATATAGGGTTTTGGTTAGAGAGTGAATGTAAATTTCAGCATATGTGAAGAGTCAGCCACAGTGATGAACTGGGGAAAATGTGTAGCAAAGCAGATATCAATAGAGATATTAGGAAATCAGGCAAAGTACAAAGAGAGTGATAGGATAAGACATTTTTAACAGGGTTGAGTTTGAATATACAATCTTAGGAAGAAACAAATATGTAGTCACCAATAGGAATGATATTCGAGATCATTAGTGAATCAGGACATGGATGTCGTTAGTAATACATGCTCACTTTCAATATAGGCTTTGGTACAATCATAAGTGTGACACTTGCATTTTTTGTCAGGAATATTACTGTGATGAAATGCATATGTATATCAGGTGACTAGAATATTTCTTCCACCATTTTTGAAAGCAATATTTTAAAGGCTTATAAATTAGTATTGGGGATACAAATAGGTATACCCTGGGTCTATGAATATAGAGATGATTCTTTAATAGACCATACTGTGAATAAATAATATAACTGGTTCAAAATTTAAATAATGGATTGAATTGATATCTGAAAATATACAAGAAATCTTACATTGATATACATACATTCATTCTGAACAGTTATACATCTAATGATAATATTAGTGTTACGGTTTATTATGAAGAGTGTGTGAGTTTTGTTTCAAAAGTGATTATGGAAATCGAAAATAATGTGTTTGGAAAGAATCTCATGAAAAGAACAGTCAAGAAACATGGAGGAATACATGTCTTCTCAAGTAGGAAGTGATTGAAATTGAACCAAATGCCTATAAATTTGTAAAATTGTGGATGAAATGATATATCCTATATTGCCCATAAACTGCAGAAATAGTAATGTACCAGTGTTGAATAAAAATGAACTTCAAAATACACATCATGTCCCATAGGTGTCTACTTGCATTGATGTTAAACTGGGTGAGTCACTGTAGAAATATTAGGATTTCTTAGCACCATTCCCTGAAGTTAGTTTTCAGTACTAGGAAACAAATATGTATTTCAGTGGATGTATATTTCTAAGAATAATCTTGTGAAAAATTGATTATATATCCCCATACAGGAACATGAATGAATTTAGGCAGTGTATAGTAAGACACTTATATTTCATATTTTTAAAATCTGGAGACTATATATATATAGACACAAACACACACACATTATAATGTAGCAATATATATGCCAATTGAAATTCATCATGAAAAATAACTCATCTGCATATCAAAAAATATTCATTATACTGAACATGGATTATGTATAATGTTGTTCATCTAGGAAGGTCACCCATGGGTTGAATTTTTAGTTCCAACAGCCTTTAGGAGAAGTGATCTCTTCTCACAATTTGTATCTGCCAAGTCAGCCACCTCACAAGAATGTACGTGTGAAACCAGGTAGGATTCTATTTGTGCATATAAAAATACATGTGCTTAGTAGGCTAAAGAGAAAGAGAGACAGAAATTCACATATTTCTTAACTTTAAAAACACATGGAGAATTATTTCAACAAATAATTGACTAGATTTATAACTCCTACCTTATATCATGCAAAAGGCAAGTACAACTACACACCATGCCTCTTCTGAACTGCTTGTATTTCTATTCTGTTTTGGTTATTTTTCTCATCATATTAGTATTAGTAGTCAGAGTCTATAAGGGTATGGGCTAGTGTCAAGGATTCAGTATTTCGAATGAAAAATTGAAAAATGAATCCAATGTGTATGCAAATATGTGCTACAAAAAAATCTTCCTTCTCTCATATAGAACAATGACTTGACATTACCATTGCCCCAAGTAAGTCACAATTAGAGGAGAAGAGTTAGAAAATCTGTAAATATATATCTGCAATGAAAATGCTCAGGAGTGCACAACCTTGGAGGTGGTAGAGGAGTTTCCAAAAGTAAGTGACATGGGAAATACTCCACAGACATGAAGATCTGCTGGCCTAAACACTTCTTGAGAAACTGCCTTTGAGGTTGGGCACTTGAAATATATGTTGTTTTCAGGAGCTTTCACTTCCTTTATAGTGAGACCATCTAAGCTGGGTCTGCATCTATGTGACCTGGAGGACATGGCATCTTATTCTCCAATGAACATGAGGCAGCAATGCTGAATTCTCTCTTTGTAGGTAAACTATTGCCACTGGGGGCTAAGTGTCTCCCCGTGTGGACTGTGAAACCATTTGGTCATCTTCCACTTTTCGTGGTGTTTCTTGCTGCTGCACTGGTAGTTTGGTATTGGCATCACGAAATACAAGGAGTTCAACTGGGACACAGTGCTGGAGGGAGTTCTGTCACGTGTGGTACGTGTACCCTGGTCTACAGTAGAATGCACCAACCAGGCTTCTATCCCACATAGCTTGCCCCCTTGATCATAGCAACCTGATTCTAAACATTACTCTGAAACTTCTCCATATAACAAGATGCCTTTATATACAATGGTCTGATGGCTGCACCATGTCTGTCTCAAGACAATTGAAAGTCAATGGCAGATCCACATGGCCCCACCACAGATGTTTTATCACACACCTTCCCACCACTGCTCTAGGCCCACTACTCTGCAGTCTCCAACTTTCTGGCATCGCTGTTCTAAACATTTTCATGAAGCCCAGTCAATCAAGGCACTGTCTGGTATACTCATGATCAGCAAAAGTACATCAAAAGGTTCTCCAGTGCCATCTGGTCATGAAAATTTCTAAACATTCATGGTATTGATCTAGACAAATTTCAAGGATGAAGGTGGAGGCACTGTGGGTTTCAATTCATTCAGGGACCATTAAATGTTGAGGAAGCTCATTTCAATGAAAGATCTGGAGAACACTCACAGGCAAGGCTTCCCAAAGAGTGGCCAAAAGGTCACATGAAGCCAGGCCCATTGAGGTCTACAATGTGAGGTCCATGTGTGTTTTGACTCTCAACTATGGGTGCCAAGTCTTTCAGAATAAAATCATGTGATATCCTAGCTGAGATTCTCAGTACTCTTGGGAAAGCCACCCTGGGCCTAGATCTCAGTTTCAAAGGGCGACTCTCATGTGTGGCCTCCTGAAATCGCAACACAATTCATGGCAATACTTATCTGAGGTCAGTTCCAGAACTCATTCTCTAAGGGGAATCACACCAGTGTTCAAGCCCAGTTGGACCCAGTCATCTCTTCCATCTGCCACACAAATGACCACAATTAAAACCAAAACACTCCCACATTGTCCTCATCTTCTTCCACATAGACACTCCTCATAACCTCTGGCTGGAGTTTTTCATGAGGGGCACAGCCCAAGACAGTAGCCCAAATAAGCTTTCTTGCCCCTCATTTGCCTAAAGTCAGGGTGGCCTGGACACCCTTCCTGTGAACCAGGAGTGATTAAATAGGGCTGCCATTAATACTGCTCCACTTCTCCACTTTGAGGCCTTCTTACTGTGGGGTTTAGTTTCTTCTTTTAAAAAAAATTGAAATTCAATTGGAAAGTTAAAAAAAATTGTATTGCAGAATATTAAATTTCTTATGCAAAAGCCTTTATCTTGTTTGTGAGGGAAACCTTGATGCCTTGCCAATCTGGTTATATGGAGACACTGAAAATTTTCTGTTACATACTACATGGATGAATGGCTACAGCACATCGTTTTTTCAAACTGAAAGGCAGATAACAGCAAGTAAGATAACAAATAAAAGCCAATTTTATTAAAAAATAAAGTTGTAAAATGTCTCAAATATTGGAAATTAAATTCCTATTTTTTCTTTTTTTTTGGTTGTTCAAAAGCTCATGCTATATCATCTTTCATACATTTGACTCATTTGGGTTATGAACTCCCATTTTTACCCCAATACAAATCGCAGAATCACATCAGTTACACACTCACGTTTTTACATAATGGCATATTAGTGATTGTTGTATTCTGCTACCTTTCCTATTCCCTACTATCCCCCTCCTTTCCCCAACCATCTACCCTCTATACCTCATCTGCTATTGTTCAATTCTCTCCCTTGTTTCCCCCCCTTTCCCCTCACAACCTCTTATATGGAATTTTGTGTAACATTTAGTGTCTCCTACCATTTCCATATGCTTTCCATTCTCTCTCCCTTTCTCTCCCCCCACTCATCTCCATTTAGTGTTAATATTTTCCTCATGCTCTTCTTCCCTGTTCTGTTCTTATTTGCTCTCTTTATATCAAAGAAAACATTTGGCATTTGTTTTTTAAGGATTGGCTAGCTTTGCTTAGCATTATATGTTCTAATGCCATCCATTTCCCTTCAAATTCAATGATTTTTGTCATTTTTTAATGCTGTATAATACTCCATTGTGTATAGATGCCCCTTTTTTTATCCATTCGCCTATTGAAGGTCATCTAGTTTGGTTCCACAGTTTAGCTATTATGAATTGTGCCGCTATGATCAGTGATGTGGCAGTATCCCTATAGTGCGCTCTTTTAAGATCCTCAGGGAATAGTCCGAGAAGTGAGATAGCTGGGTCAAATGGTGGATCCTTTCCCTGCTTTCCCAGGTATCTCCATACTGCTTTCCAAATTGGCCTCAACATTTTGCAGTCCCACCAGCAGTGTACAAGTGTACCCTTTTCCCCACATCCTCGCCAACACTTATTGTTGTTTGATTTCATAATGGCTGCCAATCTTACTGGAGTGAGATGGTATCTTAGGGTGGTTTTGACTTGAATTTCCCTAACTGCTAGAGATGGTGGGCATTTTTTCATGTTCTTGTTGATGGATTGTATGTCCTCCTCTGTGAAATTTCTGTTCAGGTCCTTGGCCCATTTGTGGATTGGTTTATTTGTTATCTTATTGTTTAATTTTTGAGTTCTTTGTATATTCTAGATATTAGGGCTCTATCTGAAGTGTGAGGGGTAAAAATTTGTTCCCAAGATGTAGGCTCTCTATTTACCTCTCTTATTGTTTCTCTTGTTTCGAAAAAAACTTTTTAGTTTAAGTAAGTCCCATTTGTTGATTCTTGTTATTAACTCTTGTGCTATGGCTGTCCTATTAAAAATTTTGGAGCCCAACCCCACAGTATGTACATCGTAGCCAAATTTTTCTTCTATTAGATGCAGTGTCTCTGATTTTATATCTTGCTCCTTGATCCATTTAGAGTTAACTTTTGTGCATGGCGAGAGAAAGGGATTCATTTTCATTTTGTTGCATATGGATTTCCAATTTTCCCTGGACCACTTGTTGAAGATGCTATCCTTCCTCCATTGCATGCTTTTAGGCCCTTTTTCAAATATAAGAAAGTTGTACTTTTGTGGATTGGTTTCTGTGTCCTCTATTCTGTACCATTGGTCCAGCTGACTTTTGTGATACCAGTACCACGCTGTTTTTGTTACTATTGCTTTGTAGTACAGTTTGAACTCTGTTATCGCTATACATCCTGATTCACACTTCCTGCTTAGAATTGCTATTGCTATTCTGTGTCTATTGTTTTTCCATATGAAATTCATGATTGCTTTATATATTTCTACAAGAAATGCCATTGGGATTTTGATTGGCATTGCATTAAACCTGTAGAGAACTTTGGGTAATATCGCAATTTTGATGATGTTAGTTCTGCCTATACATGAACAGGGTACATTTTTCCATCTTCTAACATCTTCTTCTATCTCTTTCTTTAGAGTTATGTAACTTTCATTGTATAAATCTTTCACCTCTTTTTTTAGGTTGATTCCAAGTATCTTATTTTCTATGAGGATATTGTGAATGGAGTGGTTTTCCTCATTTCAATTTCAGAAGTTTTGTTGCTGATATACAGGAATGCCTTTGATTTTTTCTTGTTGATTTTATATACTGGCACTTTGCTGAATTCATTTATTAACTCTAGCAGTTTCTTTGCATACCCTTTAGGGTTTGTTAAATATATTATCATGTCATCCTCAAATAGCGAATATTTAAGTTCTTCTTTTTCTATTTTTATGCCTTTAATTTCTTTTGTCTGTCTAATTGCTCTGGCTAGTATTTCAAGAACTAAACTGAATAGAAGTGGTGATAGAGGGCATCTCTGTCTTGTTCCAGATTTTAGAGGGAATGCCTTCAGTTTTTCTCCATTTAGGATGATGCTAGCCTGAGGTTTAGCATATATAGCTTTTACCATGTTGAGGTAAGTTCTTGTTATCCCTAATTTTTATAGTGTTTTGAACATAAAGGAATGCTGTACTTTGTGAAAAGCTTTATCTACATCTATCGAGATGATCATATGGTTTTTGTCTTTAAGTCTATTGATGTGGTGGATTACATTTATTGATTTCCATAAATTGATCCAGGCTTGCATCCCAGGGATGAATCCTACTTGATCATGAAGCACAATTATTTTGATATGCTTTTGTATTCAATTCACCATTATTTTATTGAGAATTTTTGCATCCAAGTTTATTAGAGGTATTGGTCTGTAGTTTTCTTTCTTTGAAGTGTCTTTGTCTGGTTTTGGAATCAGGGTGATGTTGGCCTCATAGAATGAATTTGGAGGAACTCCTTCTTTTTCTATTTTTTGAAATTGCTTGAAAAGTATTGGTATTAATTCTTCTTTGAGGGTTTTGTAGAACTCCACTCAATACCTATCCGTTCCAGGGCTCTTTTTGGTTGGTTGTCTTTTGATGGTTTCTTATTTTTCTTTCTTTGTTATTGGTCTATTTAAATTGTTGGTGTCTTCCTGACTCAATCTGGGCAGATCATATGACTTAAGAAATTTATCGATATCTTCTTTATCTTCTATTTTATTGGAATATAGGGTTTCAAAATACTTTCTAATTATCTTCTGTGTTTCTGTAGTGTGTGTTGTGATATTTCCATCTTTATTCCATATGTTAGTAATTTGAGTTCTCTCTCTTCTTCTCTTCGTTAGCATGGCTAAGGGCCTGTCGAACATATTTATTTTTTCAAAGAACCAACTCTTATTTATTTCAATTTTTACAATGTAGATTTTTTGTTTCAATTTCATTGATTTCTCCTCTAATTTCAATTATTTCTTGTCTTCTACTACATTTGATGTTGTTTTGCTCTTCCTTTTCTAGGTTTTTGAGGTGTAGTGTGAGTTCATTTATTTGTTGTTGTTTTTTTCTTTTTTTGAGGAAAGAATTACAAGAAATGAATTTCCCTCTTAAAACGGCTTTCATTGTGTCCCATACAATCCGGTATGTTGTGTCTCTATTGTCATTTGTCTCTAAGAATTTTTTTATCTCCTCCTTTATGTCTTCTGTAACCCACTGATCATTCAGTAACATATTGTGCATTTTCCATGTGATGTAGAATTTTTCCTTCCTTTTTTTTTCATTGATTTAAAGTTTCAATCCATTATGATCAGATATGGTGCATGGTGTTATCTCCATACCTTTATATTTACTAAGAGTTTCCCTATTGCATAATATATGGTCTATATTGGAGTAGGATGAATGTGCTGCTGAGAAGAACATGTATCCACTTGATGATGGTTGATATATTTTATATATGTTGGTTACGTCTAGGTTATTGATTGTGCTATTGAGTTCTATAGTATCTTTATTCAGCTTTTGTCTGGAGGAAGGCAAGAGACTTCATCCACTATGACTGCCCTTTTTGCCATTTTAGTTTTGGATGCACACATGGGATCTTTCTTTAGATCCATCAGGTGCTGAGAATCTAAGCCACAGGCTCACACAGGGCCAAGATGCAGATTCAGAAACATCCCTTTCCAAAGCAATTAAGCAAAGAGCCACAGGTGATGCCCATTTATTTCCATTTGAAAACTGTTTTCTTCAGTCTTCACAAAGGGGTTGCCGGAGGCAAAGACCTTCCTGACATTCAGGGCAACAGACAGGGAAGCAAAAGGCCCAAAGCAGGGTTTCTCCACTGAGACTTTCTTGGTCACACTGATATCTGAGTTTTCTGAGATACTCGCCATTCCCTTCAGCTATCCAGTACATTTCCATGTCACAGTGCTTGGGGTGGTACATATCTTGGACACAAAACCATGAGCGTATTCTAGAGAGTTGCCAGAATTCAGGAAGAAAACAGGAACTTAGGAAGATGGCGAGTGTTGCCCATTTATAAGGCAAGCTGCAGTTCATTCATAAATTGCACAGGATGAATGCTGGGAAGCTTTCTAGTAGACTGGACAAATCCCTTGATGCATTTTCTTTTCTAATGTCTACAACCACGGACACAATGGGATATATAGACACAGAAACACTCGCCTTGTCAAATGACTTACTAGAAACAGTCCACTCCAAAACTAACAAACCACCTTTCCTACCTATTCTGAGAACAGGAGACAAAACAACAAACCCACAACCACACCCACAAAGGCACCTCCTTCCCCCAGTAGGTCTCTGACTATCCAGAGTGTCCTCTGACTGGTGGGCCATGATATATTCCCCCATATTGGGGTGTCCTGTCTCTGATCTGGTCTCCGTGGCCAACTCTGTGATGCTGTCAGAAGCCAGCGATGAGCCACTACCTGCTTTCTCAGGAAAGGCCCCTCTTCAGATCTTCCTGGCATTTGGCCAACCTCACATCAGTATGTACCAAGAAAGACTGACTCTGTCCTTGGTAAATCCAAACAAGTTTGACCACTGGGACTTGCACTGGGACTGGCTTTGGGTGCCTGGCTTCCTGGATCCCATGTTCAGAGAGTTTCATCACCAAGGAAGTAAGTTGAGTTCATTTCCTTCAGGAACTGAATATTAGGATTAGTAGTCAGATTCTAGTAGGGTATGGGTTGGTGTCAGGGATTCAGTATTTCAAATGGAAAATAGAAAAATTAATCTAATGTGTATGCAAACATGTACTACAGGAACAACTTCCCACTCTCTTCCAGAACAATGGTTGACATAACCATCACTCCAAGTAAGACACAATTAGAGGAGAGGAGTTAGAAAATCTGTGAATACATATGAGAAATGTAAAATGCTCAGAAGTTCACAACACTGGAAGTAGAAGAACAGTTTCCAAAAGTAAGGGAGAGGGTAAACACTTCACAAACATGGAGCTCTGCTGGCCTAAAGACTTCTTGAGAAACTTCCTCTGTGGTTGGGCACATGAAATATTTGTAATTGTCAGGAAATTTAGTTTCGTTTGTAGTGACACCATGAAATCTGGGTCTGCATCTATGTGACCTGGAGGACATGGTTCCTTATTTTCTAATGAAAATGAGGCAGCAGTTCTGAATTCTCTCTTTGTAGGTAAACTGTGGCCACTGGGAGCTAAGTGTCTTCCCGTGTGGTCTGTGAAGCCATTTGGTCATGCTCCAATTTTCAGGGTGTTTCTTACTCCTGAACTGGGAGTTTCGTATTAGATTCATGAAATACAAGGAGTTCAACTGGGACACAATGATAGAGGGAGTTCTGTCACGTGTGGTTTGTCATGGTCGACAAGAGAATGTACGAACCAGGCTTTAATCCCACATAGCTTTCCCACTTGACTATAGCAACCTGATTCTGAACATTGCCCTGAAACCTCTCCATATAAAAAGATGCCTTTACATATAAGGGTCGGCTGCCTGCACCATGTCAGTCGCAAGTCTTTTGGAAGCCAATGGAAGATCCAGGTGATCCTACCAAAAATATTTATTTACACACCTACAGTCCACTGCTCTATGCCCACTACTCAGCAGGCTCCAACTTACTGGCATCTCTGTTCTACAACATTTTCACGAAACCCAGTCAATCAAGGCACAGTTTGGTACCATCATGATCAGCAACAGGACATTCAAAGTTTATCCAGTGCCACCTGGTCATGGAAATTTCAAAAATTTCATGGTATTTATCTAGCCATTTTCAAGGATGAAGTTGGAGGCACTGTGGGTTTCAATTAATTCAGGAACCATTAAATGGTGAGGAAGCTCATTTCAATGAAAGCTCTGGAGATCACTCACGGGGAAGGCTTCCCAAAGAGTGGCCAAAAGGTCACATGAATCCAGGCCCATTGAGGTATACAAAGTGAGATCCATGTGTGTTTGTATTCTCAACTAAGGGTCCCAAGTCTTTAAGAATTAAATCATGTGATATCCTGGCTCAGAATCCCCGAGCACTGTGGAAAGCCATCCTGGGCCTAGATCTCAGATTACAAGGGTGATTCTCATGCGTGACCTCCTAAAATCCCAACACTATTTTTTGCAATACTTCTCTGAGGTCAGTTCCAGAACTCAGTCTCTAAGCGTAATCACACCAGAGTTCAAGCTCCGGTGGACACAGTCATCTCTTCCAACTACCACACAATTGACCACAATTAAAACCAAAACACTCCCATATGGCCCTCATCTCCTTCCATATAGACACTCATCATAACCTCTGGCTGGAGGTTTCCATGAGGGGCGCAGACCAAGACAGTATCCACAATAATCTACCTTGCCCCTCATTTGCCTAAAGTCAGGGTGGCCTGGACACGCTTCCTGTTAACCAGGAGTGATCAAATAGGCCTGATGTTAATACTGTTCTGCTTGTCCAATTTGAGGCCTACTGACTGTCAGATATTGATTCTTTATGTGAATTGGAGTCATGAGAAAACCCAAGCACCTATGGGCTAGCCTCTGCAGGTTTTGAAGAACTCGTTTGACCCAAAGGATTCCTATTCTCACTTGATGGAGGTCAGGAACCTTACAGAGGAAGGCGAGAGACTTCATGCCAATGACTGCACTTTTGGCCATTTTGGTTTTGAATGCACGCATGGGAAATTTCTTTAGATCCCTCAGGTGCTGAGAATCTAAGCCACTGCCTCATACAGAGCCAAGGGGCTGATTCAGACACATCCCTTTTCAAAGCAGTTAAGGAAAGAGCCACATGTATGCCCAATAATTTCCATTTGAAAACTGTTTTCTTCAGGCTTCACAAAAGGGTGGCCTGAGTCAAAGACCTTCCTGAAATTCAGGAAAACAGAACAATAGGTAAGCAAATGGTCCAAAGCAGGGTTGCTCCACTGAGAATTTCCTGGTCACACTGATACTTGAGTTTTCTGAGATGCTTGCCATTTCTTTCAGCTATCCAGTACATGGCCAGTCACAGAGCTTGAAGGTGGTACATATCGTGAACAAAAAACCATGGTCCTATTCTGTAGAGTGGCCAGAATTCAGAAAGAAAACAGGAACTTAGGAATATAGCAGGTGTTGCGCATCAATAGGGCAAGCTACAGTCCATTCATAAATGGGGCAATTTAAATGCTGAGAAGCTTTCTACTAGACAGGACACATCCATTGATGCATTCTCTTTTCTAATGCATACAACCACGGACACAGTGAAATACTGAGACATAGAAACACTCGCCATGTCAAAAGACTTACTAGAAACACTAAACTTCAATCCAAACAAACCGACTTTAATACCTATTCTAGGAAAATGAGACAAAACCACAAACCCACAACCACACCCACAAAGGCACCTCCTTCCCCCAAGTAGGTCTGTGACTATCCAGAGTGTCCTCTGACTTGTGGGCCATAATATGTTCCCCCAAATTGGCCTGTCCTGTCTCAGATCTGGTCTCCTTGGCCAACTCTGT
Organism: Callospermophilus lateralis; assembly: GCF_048772815.1. Taxonomy (NCBI): domain Eukaryota; kingdom Metazoa; phylum Chordata; class Mammalia; order Rodentia; family Sciuridae; genus Callospermophilus; species Callospermophilus lateralis. The sequence goes on along the minus strand of NW_027514371.1, from coordinate 1,098,238 downwards.
GAAGTTCTCAGTAGCCAGCGGTGAGCCACTACCTGCTTTCTCAGGAAAAGCCCCGCTTCAGAGATTTCCTCTCATTTGGCCTTCCTCACATCTGTAGGTACCAACAAAGACTGACTCTGTCCTTGCTGAATCCAAACAAGTGAGACCACTGGGACTGGGACAGGTACTGGCTCTGGGTGCCTGGCTTCCTGGATCCCAAATTCAGAGAGTTTCATCACCAAGGAAGTTAAGTGAGGTCCCTTCCTTCAGAAATTGAATGAGGTCACTGTCTTGGCAACCACTTTGTCCTAACTGTTGCTTTCAAGGGTCCCATGATATGGAGGCTGCCCCTACTTTCTGTGACACTTTCACAAGTTAGAATGGTATATCAACAATAGGCACCCAGGAATAGATCTCCACACAGGCCTAGTTTGGTCCAACTTCTCTACGTTAAGAAGAGAAGCTGATTCATACACAACCTTTTATCCTGACCAGGTTGTTTGCCATGGAAGATGACTTTTGGTCTCTCAGGTCCTTCATAGCTGCCTACCTCTTCTCCAGGGATCATTTCTGCATGGACCTTTGAGGTTCTCAGCAGGTGGAAGATTCCCTACATTTCAGTATTGTAAGATCAACTCTTTCCCTGCTCTTCTGTAAAGTTAGATTGAGGGAACAGTGTATGGTTATGGTTAATAACATGTTCGGTTTGGGTTAGAAATCATTCTGCTGGATGAATAATGGTATTGGGAACTTGCTATGTGTATAAGAATATATAGGTGAAATATATGTATGAAAACAGAAATGTAAGTATGATTTGAAGTCCAGAAGGGCATTGGGCTCTTGATTTGGATATGCAGCTTTGAATTACGTTCTGCAGAGGTGTCTCAATTAAATCGATATACAATGCCATAGGACTTTGTACCTTGGATGAATTAATGTAGAAGGAACATCTAGTCGAAAAGGGATAGTCCGTAGTGAAAGGTTAATAAAATAGGTACTTGTCACTTCCTGTTTTTCTGTATGCTTAACAAAACACTGTTGAAATCTTGAGAAATGTTTGCTAATCTTGTTTCCAGAATGTTCTGTTCCCAACTGCCAAACTGCAGAATGTACTCCCTCACTCAGTGTCATGCAAACCGCCCACATGCCCTCACCCATTAGTAAACTTCCCTCTGTTCCCTCTCCAAGGAAAGTATATAAGCTGTGCTTAAGGTGTTCTCAGGGCTCTCTGCTCTATTTAAGTGAGTTCTGAGCCACAGCATGCTGAACCCGAAATAAACCCATTGCTGTTGCATGAGACAGACTCTTGGTGGTCTCTTCCTTCGACACTCGCCCGACCTTTACATATTGAGGTTCCACCGAGTTCTGGCAGTGGCAGACGAGAGACCCCAATGGGCTCCTCTCCGAGCAAGTAAGGCGCCTCTTTCTGGTTTCAGGTTTCATGTTAGGGGTTGGCAAAATCTCTGGCGATGAAGAGCCTGAGCTCCCTCCGAAGGTGGCTGAGAGACGTGTCACGGAGACACAGGGCACCTCCCTGAGGGACGCCGCAGAAAACTCGGGAAATTAAGGGACAATAGTCTCCTCAACTCAGTGATATTTTGTTTCAGATTCGGTATTGTCATCCCATCGGGTTTTGCCGGCTACTCATTCCTGGTTTCAGTGTTTGACGTCCATTGCCTGTGTTTATGGTCTTGTCTTATCTGTGTCATGTCTCCTTGCTTTTGCTGTTTGTGTACCTTTCATTATGGGACAGAGCAGTTCAATGCCTCTGTCCCTGACCCTTGATCACTGGAACAAAGTCTGCTTAAGAGCTCAGAATCTTTCTTGTTTTAGTAAAATGCTGGACCTAGCAGAATCTCTGTGCCTCAGAATTGCCCACCTTTGAATTCGGATGGCCCCTAGAAGGATCTTTCTACTTTGCACTAATTTAAAAATTCAGAGATATTATCTCAGCCGGGGACACATAGCCATCTGGATCAACAGCCATATATCTTAACTTGGCAGAACATCTGCAAATCTCCTCCTCCATGGGTGAAGCCTTTCCTTGCCCCTGCCTCTGCTCCTACTCCTTCCCCCATGATCTCTCAAACCCTCTCAACCTCCTCCTCCTCCACCCCCTGTTCTCCCCGAGTCACAGATTTGACTCTACTGGACTCTTCTTCCCTTACTAATCCCCTGCCCTTGTCCCCTAACCCACAACACCCTCAAATGGATTTCCCTGCTGCTGACTCAGCCTCTTTACCATTGGAGGAAGCTAAGCCGGTAATAGGGTCTGATAATGGACCGGTGTTCATGGCCCAGGTAAGTAAGGGGTTAGCCAGGAACCAGGGAATTAATTGGAAGTTATATTGTGCTTATAGATACCCGAGTTCAGGACAGGCAGATAGAATAAATTGAACCATTAAAGAGACCTTAAGAAAATTAAACTTAGAGAACAGCATAAAAGATTGGACTATGCTCCTGCCTTATGCAATGTTTCATGCAAGAAATACTCCCTCTGTTTCTTTGAGTAACCTTAGCCCCTGTGAAATTCTCTATTGTTGCCCTCCTGCAGTAAGGGACCTAAGCCCGACTCAAAGACCTAACCATTCCATCCACACCCCCTTGCTTGACAGACTTAAAGCTCTAAAAAGAACTCAGTGATACCTGTGTAAACAGCTGGCCACTGCCTATCAAACTGGGGACAAAGGGACTCCACATCGATATCAAGTAAGAGACTTCATCTACGTAAGACGACATCAGGTATCATGCTTGAAACCCCGCTGGAAAGGACCATAGCCGGTGCTACTTATAACACCTACAGTGGTAAAGGTAGACGGAATCAATTTCTGGATCCATGCCTCTCATCTCAAGCCTGCGCCCTGTCCAGACTCTGGCTGGAAACTGGAAAAGACTGGTAAAACCTTCAAATTGCGTATTCGCCATGTGGATAAGTCTGTGGACTCTCTCCTTGGCCACAAGTAGTCCTAAGCCACATCAGCCCATTCAGCAGTGATGGCTGATCACAAATCCTACTGGAAAAGAAGTATAATCTATCTCACATACAGCCCCCTGAGGGACCTGGTGGCCATCACTCCTCCCAGACATTCGTCAGCTGGCTATAGGTCTTACCTATTGGGATATCCCTGATGAAGAGGATACCACTAAAATTCCATTAAATTACTTCTGTACCATAGATAATGGAAACAAACATTATGGATGAAGGGACATGCAAGCCAGATGCAGGTTGGCTAGCCTAGATTACTATGTTTGCCGGGCAGACTCTCAAAGCCACAGTCACGGCTGTGTGGGGGGAAAGCCGACTTCTTCTGTAAGTCATGGGGATGTGAGCAAACAGGGGCTGCCTGATGGAACCCAAACTCCTCATCAAATTCAGTACACATCATTGGCCATATTACCAATTAGATAAGAAGAACCGATGGCCCCCAGAGGGGTCTCTAGATCCTCAAATTCTGCGTGACCTTTTCCCTCCTTCACTCACATCCTGAACTATGCTTCTCCAATAGATCCTCACCCTCAGCCTCCTGCTCCAGACACTCTGCTGTCACTCCCACCCCAGCAACCTGATTTCTCCCCTCCAATTACTAGATCAAAAACCCAAACCTCTGCCGGTTCTCAGACCATTGCCTCCTTGCTGAGGCAGCAGTTACTGAAGTACCCCTCCACCCACTCACTCCTCTCTTGTCCTGTCAGTGCCTGCACCGGGTCCCGCCAGGTCTTCTTACCAGCTAAACCAAAGCTCAAACCAGCTGAGGAGAGCCCTCAGTCCCCTATCTAAGATGTAATAAAAATGGCCTTTAAAGTTGGTTTGTCATCACTGAAAACAGTTTACTAATAATTAAACGTCCCTCATATGCGTTTTGAGATACTCACTCCCATCATCCTCTCTGCTCTACCTGTTCTACTGCTCAAGTTTTTGTTGCTAGGAAAATCTCAAACCCGTTTCCCATTATTCTTTTACATCTCTCCTTCCTCATTCTCAGATCCACGGAGCTGATCACAGCCCACCTTCCCCGTCTTCCCCCTCTGCACTAGGCCCACAGAAAAGTCTTAACTGACCTTCTCCAGAAGTCTTCACCATGGCTGACTTTAGGACTTTCAGCAAAAGAGTCCCTATAAAAGAGTTCAATGTAGATAAACTTCCTCTTTTCGTGTTGCCCTGTTCTACTTGGCCAGTGGCTAAAAAAATCAGCACTTCTCAGGTAGACACCCTTTTACTAGTTTTTCACAAAATATGTGAACAAGGCCTCTGTCCTTGAGCTGGGGATTCACAGAGATGGCTACATTTCTAAGATAAAGAAGTTACCAACTGGGCTCCATGGTAACAGCTGGCAGGGGTAAAATAAGAAAGGGAAAAAAAAGCTCTCCCCCTCCCAGGTGTCCTTTAAAAGTTAACTTGCCCAGAACAGGGGAAAAACAGGAACAAATACTGCGTTTTTGAACTTCTGCAGACTGTGAGCTTCTGAGCACCTTCCCTTACATGTTGGGTACAAAATTCTGAAACTACCTAAACTTGAGTTTCAGGGGATTAATTGATTACAACAGAAGCAATGCCCTCTGAATCCGGTTGCAACCAAATAGGACTGTTTCCCTGTCTTTAGTGCTATCTTAGGTGCCTCGCCTTGTCCGTCCTTACAACAGAATAATTCTATATACTTAAACCTTGTTTATGTTTTCATGAAATGGTCAACAGATGTGATTAATCGTGTAATGGTGCAGATGTTTCCCAGAGTGCTCTATTATGAAGCAGGTTCATTTGAAGATCAAATAGGGGGACATACAACCAGGTTCCACTGGGAGCATATATCCCTCACTTTAGCCATCATATTAGGAATAGGATTTGCTGCAGGGGTGGGCCCAGGAACCACTGCCCTTGTCCATGTGACACAATAAATGACCCAATTAGAAGCAGCAATAGACCAAAACTAAGATATTAGAAACCACCATCAGAGCTTTGCATGAAACTTTAACCTCTCTCTCTGAAGTTGTTTTACAGAACAGTTGAGGTTTGGACCACCTCTTCATTAAAGAAGGGGGCCTTTGTGCTGCATTGAGGGAAGAATGTTGTTTTTATGCCGAACATACTGGAGTTGTAATAAAATCTATGAGTAAATTAAAAAGACACATTAAAGAGCATCAACAAGAGAGAGAGAGACCCAAAAAGGATTGTTTGAGTCTTGGTTCACACAGTGCCCCTGGTTAACTACGTTTTTATCAACCCTGGCCGGTCCAATAATAATCCTCATATTATTGATAACTATAAAACCCTGTTTTCTCAACCGTGTAATTTCTTTTCTCCAGGCTCAAATTGGACGAGTTAAACTTATGGTAATACCCCACTAGGAGACATAGAATGTGAAACCCCCCAATGATAATTTTTATGATTAAAAGTAGCCAGAAAAAGAAGTGAGGAATGAAAGGTTAATAAAATAAGTACTTGTCATTTCCTGTATTTCCCTATGCTTAACAAAAAACTGTTGAAATCTTGAGAAATGCTTGCAAAACTTCTTCCCAAAATGTGCTGTCCCCAACTGCCAAACTACAGAATGTACTCCCTCACCCAGTTGCATGCAAACTGCCCACTCGTCGTGACCCATCAATAAACTTCCCTCCCTGCCTTCTCCAGGGAAAGTATACAAACTCTACTTAGGCCATTCTCAGGGCTATCTGCTCTATTAAAGTGAGCTCTGAGCCCCAGCATGCTGGAAACCCAATAAACCTTTTGCTGTATCATGAGTACTCTGTTGGTCGTCTCCTTCTCCGAAGCTTGCCCGACATTTACTTGGATGATTGAATGTAGAAGAGAACATCCAGTGAAAAAGGTATAGTTGGTAGGATTAGGAAGATAGTCAGTAGGTTTAGGAAGAAGAGTGAGTATAGAATTTAGAACAAAAGTTCTTTAGCAATACGGTTTCAGTTAGAGAGTGAATGTAAATGTGAGCACAGTTGAAGAGTCAGTCACAATGATGAACTGGGGAAAATATGTAGGAAAGCAGATATCAATAGAGACATTATGAAATCAGGGAAATTACAAAGTGAGTGACAGGACTAGATATTTTGAAAAGGATTGAGTTTGAATATATAATCTTAGGAAAAAACAAATATGTAGACACCAATAGGATTGATATTTGAGAGCATTGGGCAAATTTCAGGTGCATGAATATTTCTGAGAATAATCTTGTGAATAGTTGATTATAAATCCAGATACATGAACATGAATGAATTTAGGGAGTGTATATGAGACACATATATTTCATTTTTTGAAATATCTGGAGAGTGTGTATATATATATATATATATATATATATATATATATATATATATATATATACACACACAAAACACACACAGACAAAAAAGTAGCAATATATATGTCAATCAAAATTCATCATATAATATATATTATCCACAGATCTAAAAATATTCATTTTACTGAAGATGGATTTTTGTTCAACTAGAAAGCTCACCCATATGTTGAATATTCAGTTTCAATGGGGTTTAGTAGGAGTGATCTTTTCTCTCAATTTGTATCTGCCAAGTCAGCCACCTCACAAGAATATACGTGTGGTACCAGGTAGCCAACCTGATTCTGAACATTGCCCATAAACCTATCCATATAACAAGATGCCTTTACATATAAGGGTCTGCTTGCTGTACCCTGTCAGTCACAAGGCATTTGCAAGCCAATGGCAGATCAACATGGCCCCACCACACATGTTTTATCACACACCTTCACACCACTGCTCTAGGCCCACTAATGAGCAGGATCCAACTTACTGGCATCACTGTTCTACACAATTTTCATGAAACAAAGTCAGTCAAGGCACTGTCTGGTACACTGATGGTCAGCAACAGGATATCCAAAAGTTCTCCAGTGCCACCTGGTCATGGGAATTTCAAAAATTTCATGGTATTTATCAAGCCATTTGTCGAGGATGAAGTTGGAGGCTCTTTGGGTTTCAATTTATTCAGGAACCATTAAATGTTGAGGAACCTCATTTCAATGAAAGCTCTAGAGAACACTCACAGGCAAGACTTCCCAAAGTGTGGCCAAAAGGTCACATGAAGCCAGGCCCATTGAGGTCTACAATGTGAGGTCCATGTGTGTTTTGACTCTCAACTGTGGCTGCAAAGTCTCTCAGAATAAAATCATGTGATATCCTGGCTGAGATTCCCAGTGCTCTGGGGAAAGCCACCCTGCACCTAGATCTCAGGTTCCAAGGGCGACTCTCATGCATGGCCTAGTAAAAACCAAACACAATTCATAAAAATACTTCTCTGAGGTCAGTTCCAGAATTCATTCTCTAAGAGGAATCACAACAGAGTTCAAGCCCAGGTGGACCCAGTCTTTTCTTCTAAGTGCCACACAAATTACCACAATTCCAAACAAAACGCTCCCACATAACCCTTTTCTTCTTCCATATAGACACTCATCATAACCTCTGGATGGAGGTTTCCATGAGGGGCGCAGGACAGGACAGTGTCCAAAATAACCTCCCTTGCCCCTCATTTGCCTAAAGTCAGTGTGGCCTGGAAATCCTGACTGTGAAACAGGAGTGATCAAATCGGCCTGCCGTTAATACAGCTTGGCTTCTCCAATTTGAGGCCTACTGACTGTAGGGTTTAGATTCTTCATGTAAATTGGGGTCATGAGAAAACCCAAGCACCTATGGGATAGCCTCTGCAGGGCTTTGAAGAACTCTTTTGAAACAAAGGATCCCTATTCTCACTTGATGGATGTCAGGAACCTTAGAGAGGAAGGCGAGAGTCTTCATAAACAATGACTGCTCTTTTGGCCATTTTGGTTTTTAATGCACCCATGGGATCTTTCTTTAGATCCATCAGGTGCTGAGAATCTAAGCTACAGCCTAACACAGGGCCAAGAGGCTGATTCAGACACATCCCTTTCCAAAGCAATTAAGCAAAGAGCCACAGGTGTTGCCCATTCATTTCCATTTGAAAACTGTTTTCTTCAGGCTTCACAAAGGGGTGGCCTGAGGCAAAGAACTTCCTGACATTCAGGGCAATAGAACAATAGGTAAGCAAAAGGCCCAAAGCAGGGTTTCTCCACTGAGATTTAATGGTCACACTAATATCTGATTTTTCAGAGATGCTCGCCATTCCTTTGAGCTATCCAGTACATGGTCATGGCACAGAGCTTGGAAGTGGTACATACCTTAGACATAAAACCATGAGCCTATTCTGGAGAGGGGCAGAAGTCCAGAAGAAAACTGAAACTTAGGAAGATTGCAGTTGTTACCCATCGAAAAGGCAATCTGAAATCCATTCATAAATTGGACAGGATGAATGCTGGGAAGCTTTCTACTAGACAGGACACATCCATTGATGCATTTTCTTTTCTAATATCTGCAACCACGGACACAGTGTGATAGACAGACATAGAAACACTCGCCTTGTCAAATGACTTACTAGAAACAGTTCATTCCACACCAAAAAAAGCGCCTTGCCTACCTATTCTCTGAACATGAGACAAAACCAGAAACCCACCCCCACACCCACAAAGGCACCTCCTTCCCCCAAGAAGTTCTGTGACTATCTGGAGTGTCCTCTGACTGGTGAGCCATACTATATTCCCATGGAATGGCCTGATCTGTCTCAGATCTGGTCTCCTTGGCCAACTCTGTGCAGGTGTCAGGACCCAGAGGTGAGCAACTACCTGCTTTCTCAGGAATGACCCCTCTTTAGAGCTTTCCTGGCATTTGGCCATCCTCACATTAGTAGGTACCAAGAAAGACTGACACTGTCCTTGGTAAATCCAAACAAGTGAGACCACTGGGACTGGGACTGGGACTGGCTCTGGGTGCCTGGCTTCATGAATCCCAAGTTCAGAGATTTCCATCACCAAGGAAGTGAGGTGAGGTCACTTCCTTTAAGAACTGAATGAGGTCACTGCCTTGGCAACCACTTTGTCCTACCAGTGGCTTCCAAGTGTTACATGAGAAGGAGGCTGCCCCTACTTCCTGTGACACTTTCACAATTTAGAATGGTATACAACCATAGACACCCAGAAACAGCTACCCACACAGGCCTGGTTTGGTCCATCTTCTCTAAATTAAGATGTGAGAGGCTGATTCAGACAGAACCCTTCATCCTGAACAGGTTGTTTGCCATTGAACATGACTTTTGTTCTCTCAGGTCCTTCATAGCTGCCTACATCTTCTTCAGTCAACATTTCTGCATGGAACTTTGAGGTTCTCAGCAGGTGGAAGATCCCCTACTTTCCTGTATTGTAAGTCCAACTCTGTCCCTCCTCTCTGTAAATTTAGAATGAGGGAACAGTGTATGGTTAGGGTCAATAACATATTTGACTTGTGTTAGGAATCATTCTGCTGGATGAATAATGGTATTGGGAACCTGCAAAATTTATAAGAATATATATTTGAAATATAAGTATGAAAACATAAATCTAGTTACGATTTGAAGCCAGAAAGGGCATTGGGCCCTTCTTTGGGATATTTAGCTTTGAATTACATTCTGCATTTTAATCTCAGATAAATCTATACACAATGGAATAAAACATTGCACCTCAGATGCCTGAATGTCGAAGAGAACATCCAGTCAAAAATGGATAGTCGGTAGGATTTGGAAGATAGTAGGTTTAGGAAGAAGAGTGAGTCTTCGAGTTGGACCAATAGTTTTTTAGCAATAGGGTTTCGTTTAGAGAGTGAATGTAAATGTCAGCACATGTGAAGAGTCAGTCACAATGATGAACTGGGGAAAATATGTAGGAAAGCAGGTCTCAATAGAGACATTAGGAAATCAGACAAATTATAAAATGCGTGATAGGATTAGACATTTTCAACAGGGTTGAGGTTGAATATATAATCATAGGAAGAAACAAATATATAGTCCCCAACAATATTGACACTTGGGAGAATTAGGCATCCTGGACAAGGATGTTTTTAGTAATATATACTCACTTTCAATTTAGGGTTTGGTACAATCATAAGTGTGACCTTTGCATTTTTGTCCAGAATATTACTGTGATAAAATGTATATGTAGATCAGGTGACATGAGTATTTCTTCCACCATTATGGGAAGCAATATTTTTAAAAGCCATAAATTAGTATTGGGTATACAAATTGGTGTACCCTGTGTCAATGAATATAGAGATGATGCATGAATAGATCGTACTGTGAATAAATAATATAACTGGATCCAACTTTAGAAATTGGAATTAGAATAAATTAATATCTGAAAATATACAGGAAATCTTATATTGATATTGGTATACATACATTCATTACAACCAATTATAAGTCTAATGGTAATATTAGGGTTACGGTTTATCATGAAGAGGGTGTGTGAGTTTTTCTTCAAAAGTGATTATGGAAATCGAAAATAATGTGTTTGTTAAGAAGTCTCATGAAACGACCAGTCGAAAAACCTGGAGGACTACATGTGTTCGGAAGCAGGAAGTGATTGAAAGTGAAACAAATGTCTTTAATTTTGAAATTTTGGGTGAAAAATTTATCCATGGATGTGCATAAACTGAAGAAATAGTACTGTACCAGTTTTAAATAAAAATGAACGTCAAAATACACATCATGTCCCATAGGAATCTACTTGCATTGATGTTAAACTTGGTAAGTTACTGTAGAAATATTAGGATTTGTATGCACCTTTCACTGAAGTTTGTTTTCAGTACTAGGAAACAAATAAGTATTTCAGGTGGATGAATATTTCTAGGAATAATCTTGTGCAAAGTTGATTACAAATCCACATACATGAATATGAATGTATTTAGGGAGTGAATAATAAGACACATATATTTCATATTGTGAAAAATCTGGAGAGTATATATATATATATATATATATATATATATATATATATATATATATATATATATATACAAAACACACACAGACATTATAAAGTGGCAATATATATGCCAATAGAAATTCATGGTGAAATATATATCATCCATAGATCCCGAAATATTAATTTTAATGAACATGGATTTATGAATAATGTTGTTCAACTAGGAAGGTCACCCATAGGTTGAATTTTAAGATCCAACAGCATTTAGCAGGAGTGATCTCTTCTCATAATTTGTATCTGCCAAGTCAGCCACCTCACAAGAATGTATATGTGATACCAGGTAGGATTCTATATGTGCATATAAAAATACATGTGCTGAATAGGCTACAGAGAAAGGGATACAGGAATTCACATATTCATTAACTTTAAAAACACATGGAGAACTATTTCAATTAAAAATTAACTAGATTTATAACACCTAACCTACATAATGCAAACGGCAAGTCCAACTATACACCATGCCTCTTCTGAACTGCTTGTATTTCTATTCTGTTTGAGTTATTTTTCTCCATCATATTAGGAATAGTAGTCAGAGTCTAGTAGGGTATAGTTTCGTGTCAGGGATTCAGTATTTTGAATGGAAAATTGGAAAATGAATCCAATGTGTATGCAAATATGTGCTACACAAAAATCTTCCCACTTTCATCCACAACAATGCCTTGACATTACCTTTGCCACAAGTAAGACACAATTAGAGGAGAAGAGTTAGAAAATACGTGAATACATATCTGGAATGGAATACGCTCAGGAGTTCCCAACCTTGGAGGTGATAGAGCAGTTTCCATAAGTAAGGGACATGGTAAACACTCCACAAACATGGAGCTCTGCTGGCCTAAATACTTCTTGAGAAACTGCCTCTGAGGTTGGGCACTTGAAATATATGTTGTTGTCAGGAGCTTTAGCTTCCTTTATAGTGAGCCCATCAAAGCTGGGTCTGCATCTATGTGACCTGGAGGACATGGTTTCTTATTTTCCAATGAACCTGAGGCAGCAGTGCTGAATTCTCTCTTTGTAGGTAAACTGTGGCCACTGGGGGCTAAGTGTCACCCCGTGTGGACTGTGAAGCCTTTTGGTCCTCTTCCACTTTCTGTTGTGTTTCTTGCTGCTACACTGGGACTTTGGTATTTGCTTCACGAAATACAACAATTTCAACTGGGACACAGTGCTGGAGAGAGTTCTGTCACTGTGGTGGGTCACGGTCTGCAGGAGAATGCACCAACCAGGCTTCTTTCCCACATAGCTTGCACCATTGACCATGTCAACCTGATTCTGAAAATTGCCCTGAAACCTCTCCATATATCAAAATACCTTTACAAATAAGGGTCTGCTGGCTGCACCATGTCCTTCACAAGCCATTTGGTAGCCAATGGCCAAACCACATGGACCTACCACAGATGTTTTATCACACACCTGCACACCTGCCCACCACTGCTCTAGGCCCACTACTCAGCAGGCTCCAACTTACTGGCATCTTTTTTCTACATTATTTTTATGAAACCCAGTCAATCAAGGCACCCTCTAGTATACTCATGATCAGCAACAGGACACCCAAAGATTCTCCAGTTCCACCTGGTCATGGGATTTTCAAAAATTTCATGGTATTTATCTAGCCATTTTTCAAGGATGAAGTTGGAGGCACTGTGGGTTTCAAGAACCACTAAATGTTGAGGAAGCTCATTTCAATGAAACTCTGGAGAACTCTCATAGGCAAGGCTTCCCAAAGAGTGTCCAAAAGGTCAAATATAGTCAGGCCCATTGAGGTATACGTTGTGAGTTCCATGTGTGTTTTGACTCTCAACTATGGCTACCAAGTCTTTAAGAATAAAATCATGGGATATCTTGGCTGATATTCCCAGTGCTCTGTGGAAAGCCACCCTGGGCCTTGATCTCAGTTTATAAGAGCGACTCTCATGCGTGGCCTCCTAAAATTTCAACACAATTCATGCAATACTTCTCTGAGGTCAGTTCCAGAACTCAGTCTCTAAGGGGTTTCACACCAGACTTCAAGCCCAGGTGGACCCTGTCATCTCTTCCAACCGTCACACAAATGACCACAATTAATACCAAAACAATCCCACATTGCCCTCCTCTTCTTCCATAAAGGCACTCATCATAACATCTGGCTGGAGGTTTCCATGAGGGGCACAGCCCAAGACAGTGTCCAAAATAAGCTCCCTTGGCCCTCATTTGCCTAAAGTCAGGGTGGCTTGGACACCCTTCTTGTGCACCAGGAGTGATCTGTAAGGGTAAAAGAAATTGAAATTAAAGTGTAAAAGTTAAAGTGTAAAAGACCGGGTGTTGTAAAGTTTTTAAGCAGCAAGGCTTGTTTTAAAATGTAAAGGACCAGGTATTGTTAAGTTCCTATGCTACACGCAAAACCTGAAATTCCTGTAGCTTGTAGGACAATTCCCGGAGTACCCAGTAAATATTCCCCCTGACCGCCTGGTTTTTTAATAACCTAGGACCCTGTGAGGCCTGGCACAGAGGCATTGCAGGGCCTAAACCAATCATTTTGAATGTGTACCCCGCTTTAGAACTGACCTATCACTCCCGCCTTACATGTTCCCACCAATAAATGAACTAATCATGTTTAGGAATTGTTGTTTGATTTTCCTGTGGTGTATGATGATTTCTTAAAGGAGACTGTAATATATGTAAAGTCCCGCCCTGCCCAAAAAGTGTACTTAAGCACTGCTCAACCCCTGCTCGGGGCTCTTGGATGCTCTCCCATCTTGAGTGAGCACGTAGCCCCAGCATGCTGGATTGGATCCTCAATAAACACCTTTTACTGTTGCATGAGCCACAGTTTCTTGATGGTCTCTTCCTCCAACATTCGCCGGAACCTTACATTTGGTGCATTGGCCGGGAATCACGCAGCGCAGGACAAGGAGACCTCAACGAACCTTTCTGGGGGTAAGTAAGGCGCCTCTTTCCTTCAAAAATGATTATGGAAATCGAAAATAATGTGTTTGGAAAGAATCTCATGAAAAGAACAGTCAAGAAACATGGAGGAATACATATGTTCTGAAGCAGGAAGTAATTGAAAGTGAACCAAATGCCTACAGATTTGTGAACTTGTGGATGAAAAGTTATATCCTATGATATCCATCAACTGAAGAAATAGTAATGTACCACTGTTGAATAAAAATGAACTTCAAAATACACATCATGTCCCATAGGATTATACTTGCATTAATGTTAAACTGGGTCAGTTACCATGCAAATATTAGGATTTGTAAGCACAATTCACCGAAGTTTGTTTTCAGTACTGGAAAATAAATATGTATTTTATGTGGATGAATTTTTCTGAGAATAATCTTGTGCAAATTTGATTACAAATCCACATACATGAATATGAATGTATTTAGGGAGTGAATAATAAGACACATATATTTAATATTGTGAAAAATCTGGAGAGTATATATATATATAAATATATATATATTTATTTATTTATTTATAAAGATAAAAACACAGACATTAAAATGTAGCAATATATATGCCAATCAAAATTCATCATGAAATATATATCATCCTCATATCCAAAAATATTCTTTTTACTGAGCATGGATTTATGTATAATGTTGTTCATTTGGAAATTCACCAATTTGTTGAATTTCTGTTCCATCAGTATTTAGGGGGAGTGATCTCTTTTCACAATTTGTATCAACCAAAAACAGTGAGCTCACAAGAATGTATGTGTGATACCAGGTAGGATTCTAAATATGCATAATAAAATACATGAGATGAATAGGCTACAGAGAAAAGGAGACAGAAATTTACATATGTGTTAACTTTAAAAACTCATGGAGAAGTACTACAATGAAAAGTTGACTAGATTTATAACACATACACTTGATAAAGCAGAAGGCAAGTCCTAGTATACACCATGCCACCTATGAATGGCCTGTATTTCTATTCTGTTAGGTTTCTTTTTCTCCATCATATTAGGATTAGTAGTCAGAGTCTAGTAGGGTATGGGTTAGTGTCAGGGATTCAGTATTTCAAATGGAAAATAGGAAAATGAATCTAATGTGTATGCGAATATTTGTTAGACAAAAATCTTCCTACTGTCATCCAAAAAAATGCCTTGATATTTCCTTCACCACAAGTAATACACAATTAGTGGAGAAGAGTTTGAAAATCTGTGAATATATATCTGGAAAAGAAAATGCTCAGGAGTTCACAACCTTGGAGGTGGTAGAGGAATTTTCAAAAGTAAGGTAAAGGGTAAACACTTCACAAACATGGAGCTCTGGTGGCCTAATTAATTTCTGAGAAACTGCCTCTGAGTTTGGGCCCTTGAAATATTTGTTGTTGTCAGGAGCTTTCGCTTCCTTTGTAGTGAGACCATCAAAGCTGCGTCAGCATCTATGTGACCTGGATGACATGGTTCCTTATTTGCAATAGAACATGAGGCAGCAGTTCTGAATTCTCTCTTTGTAGGTAAACTGAGGGCTCTGGGGTCTAAGTGTCTAACCATGTGGTCTGTGAAGCCATTTGGTCATACTTCACTGTTCGTGGTGTTTCTTACTGCTGCACTGGGAGTTTGGTATTGGCTTCACAAAATACAAAAAGAAAAACTGGGACACAGTGCTATAGAGAGTACTCTCACGTGTAGTGGGTGAGGGTCTGCAGGAGAATGCACCAACCAGGCTTCTATCCCCAAAAGCTTGCACCCATGTCCATATCAACCTGATTCTGAATATTGCCCTGAAACTTCTCCATATAATAAGGTCCCTTAACTTGTATGGTTCTGCTGGCTGCACCATGTCAGTCACAAGGCATTTGGAAGCCAATGGCAGATCCACATGGCCCAACGACAGATGTTTTATCATACACCTGCCCACCACTGCTCTAGGCCAACTAGTCAGCAGGCCTCAACATTCTGGCATCTCTGTTCTCACCGTTTTCATGAAACCCAGTCAATCAATGCAATGTCTGGTACACTCGTGATCAGCAATAGACATCCAAAGGTTCTCCAGTGCCACCTGTTCATAAGAATTTAAAAAATTTCATGGTATTTATCTAGCCAATTTTCAAAGATAAATTTGGAGGCACTGTGGCATTCAATTCATTCGGGAACCATGAAATGGTGAGGAAGCTCATTTCAATTAAAGCTCGGGAGAACTCTCAGAGGCAAGGCTTCCCAAAGAGTGGCCAAAAGGTCACATTAAGCCAGGCCCATTGAGGTCTACAATTGAGGGCCATGTTTGTTTTGACTCTCAACTATGGCTTCCAAGTCTTTCTGAATAAAGTCATGTGATATCCTGGCTGAGATTCCCAGTGCTCCTTGAAAGCTATCCTGGGCCTAGATCTCAGTCTCCAAGGGCAACTCTCATGCGTGTCCTCCTAAAATCCCAACACAATTCATGCCAATACTTCTCTGAGATCTGTTCCAGAACTCAGTCTCTAAGGGGAATCACTCCAGAGTTCAAGCACAGGTGGACCCAGTCATCTCTTCCAACCACCACACAAATGACCACAATTAAACCAAAACACTCCCACATGGCCCTCACCTTCTTCAATTTAGAGACTCATCATAACCTCTGGCTGGAGGTTTCCATGAAGGGCGCAGCTTAAGACAGTGTCCAATATAAGCTCACATGCCCCTCATTTGCCTAAAGTCAGGGTGGCATGAAAACTCTTCCTGTGAAGCAGGAGTGATCAAATAGGCCTGCCAATAATACTGCTCTACTTCTCCAATTTGAGGCCTATTCTCTGTGGAGTATAGATTCTTTACGTGAATTGGGGTCATGAGAAAACTCAAGCAACTATGGGCTACCTTTTGCAGGGCTTTGAAGAATCCATTTGAGTGAGTCAAGGAGTTGGACCAAATGTTCTTTAGATATAGAGTTTTGATTAGAGAGTGAGTGTAAATGTCAGCATATGTGAACAGTCAGTCACAGTGATAAACTGGGGAAAATGTGTAGGAAAGCAGATATCAATAGAGACATTAGGAAATAAGGCAAAGTACAAAGTGAGTGATAGGATAAGACATTTTTAACAGGGTTCAGTTTCAATATATAATCTTAGGAAGAAACAAATATGTAGTCACAAATAGGAATGGTATTTGAGATCATTAGTTAATCAGGGCATGGATGTTGTTAGTAATACATGCTCACTTTCAATATAGGCTTTGATACAATCATAAGTGTGACCCTTGCATTTTGTTTCAGGAATATTACTGTGATGAAATGTATATGTATATCAGGTGACTACAGTATTTCCTCCACCATTTCTGAAAGCAATATTTTAAAGACTTAAAAATTAGTATTGGGGATACAAATAGGTATACCATCGGTCTACGAATATAGAGATGATGCCTTAATAGACCATACTGTGAATAAATAATATAACTGGTTCAAACGTTAAATAATGGATTGAATTGATATCTGAAAATATATAGGAAATCTTATATTGATATACATACATTCATTCCAACCAGTTATACATCTAATGGTAATATTAGCGTTATGGTTTATCATGAAGAGTGTGTGAGTTTGGCTTCAAAAGTGATTATGGAAATCAATAATACTGTGTTTGGAAAGAATCTCATGAAAAGAACAGTCAAGAAACATGGAGGAATACATGTGTTCTGAAGTAGGAAGTGATTGAAAGTGAACCAAATGCCTATAAATTTGTGAAATTTTGGATGAAAGGATATATCCTATAATGTCCATAAACTGCAGAAATAGTAATGTACTAGTGTCTGAATAAAAATGAACTTCAAAATACACAACATGGTCCCATAGGTGTCTACTTACATTGATGTGAAACTGGTTCAGTCACTGTAGAAATATTACGAATTGTATACACCATTCACTTAATTTACTTTTCAGTACTAGGAAAAAATATGTATTTAAGGTGGATGAATATTTCTAAGAATTATTTTGTGAAAAGTTGATTATAAATCTACATACACACACATGAGTTTATTTAGGGAGTGTATAATAAGACACATATATTTCATATTTTGAAAATCTTAAGAGTAGATATCTATATCTATATAGATAGATAGATAAATAGATAGATACACACATACACAGACATTAAAATGTAGCAATATATATGCCATTCGAAATTCATCATGAAATATATATCATCCACGTATCCAAAAATATTCATTTTACTGAACATTTATTTATACATAATATTGTTCATCTGGGAAATTCACCCATAGGTGGAAATTCCAGTTCCATCTGTATTTAGAGGGAGCGATCTCTTCTCACAATTTGTATCTTCGAAAATAAGCGATCTCACAAGAATGTACATGTGATACCAGGTAGAATTCTAAAAATGCATAAAAAAATACATTTGATGAATAGGCTACAGAGAAAGGGAGACAGAAATTTACATATGTGTTAACTTTAAAAACTCATGGAGAAGTATTACAATGAAAAGTTGACTAGATTTATAACACATACCATTGATAAAGCAGAAGGCAAGTCCAAGTATACACCATGCCTCCTATGAAAGGCCTGCATTTCTATTCTGTTAGGTTTCTTTTTCTCCATCATATTAGGTTTAGTAGTCAGAGTCTAGTAGGGTATGGGTTAGTGTCAGGGATTCAGTATTTCAAATGGAAAATAGGAAAATGAATCTAATATGTATGCAAATATGTGCTACACAAAAATCTTCCCACTCTCAGCCAGAACAATGCTTTGACATTACCTTCGCCCCAAATAAGACACAATTAGTGGAGAAGAGTTAGAAAATCTGTGAATACATATGTGGAAAGGAAAATGCTCAGAACTTCACAAACTTGTAGGAGGTAGAACAGTTTACAAAAAGGGAGAGGGTAAACACTTCACAAACATGGAGCTCTGCTGGCCTAATGACTTTTTGAGAAACTGCCTCTGAGGTTGGGCAGTTGAAATATGTTTTTGTCAGGAGCTTTTGCTTCCTTTGTAGTGAGACCATCAATGCTGGGTCTCCATCTATGTGACCTGGATGACATGGTTCCTTATTTTCTAGTGGACATGAGGCAGCAGTGCTGAATTCTCTATTTGTAGGTAAACTTTGGCCACTGGGGTCTAAGTATCTAACCGTGTTGTCTGTAAAGCCATTTGTTCATGCTCCACTTTCGTGGTGTTTCTTACTGCTGCACTGTGAGTTTGGTATAGGCTTCACGAAATACAAGGAGTTCCACTGGGACACAGTGCTGGAGGATGTACTCTCATATGTGGTGGGTGAGGGTCTGCAGTAAAATGCACCAATGAGGCTTAAATCCCACATAGCTTTTCAACTCGACAATAGCCCCCTTATTCTGATCATTGGCAGGAATCCTCTCCATATAACAAGATGCCTTTACATAGAAGGGTCTGCTGGATGTACCATGTCAGTGACAAGTCATTTCTAAGCCAATGCCAGATCCACATGGACCCACAACTGATGTTTTTTCACACACCTACACTCCACTGCTTTATGCCCACTAGTCTGCAGGCTCCAACTTACTGGCATCTATGTTCTACAGCATTTTCATGAAACACAGTCAATTAAGGCACTGTCTGGTACAATCATGATTAGCAACAGGACATCCAAATGTGCTCCAGTGCCACCTGGTCATGGTAATTTCAAAAAATTCATGGTATATATCTAGATATTTTTCAATAATGAAGTTGGAGGCACTGTGGGATTCAATTTATACAGGAACCAATAAATGGTTAGGAATCTCATTTCAATGAAAGCTCTGGTGAACTCTCACAGGCAAGGCTTCCCAAAGAGTGGGCAAAAGGTCTCATGAAGCCAGGCCCATTGAGGTCTACAATGTGAGTTGCATGTGTGTTTTGACTCTCAACTATGGCTGGAATCTTTCAGAATAAAATCTTGTGATATCCTGGCTTAGATTCCCAGTGCTCTGTGTAAAGTCACCCTGGGCCAAGATCTCAGATTCCAATGGTGAATCTCATGTGTGGCCTCCTGAAATCCCAACACAATTCATGGCAATACTTCTCTGAGGTCAGTTACACAACTCAGTCTCTAAGGGGAATCACAACAGAGTTCAAGCCCAGGTGGACCCAGGCATCTCTTCCAATTGCTACACAAATGATGACAATTAAAACCAAAACACTCTCACACGGCCCTCTTCATCTTTTATATAGACACTAATCATAACCTTTAGCTGGAGGTTTCCATGAGGGGCACAGCCCAAGACAGTGTCAAAAATAAACTCCCTTGCCCCTCATTTGCCTAAAGTCAGGGTGGCCTGGACAACGTTAGTGTGAAACAGAAGTGATCAAATAGGCCTGCCGTTAATACTACTCCACTTCTCAAATTTGAGGCATACTGACTGTGGGGTATAGATTTTTAGTGTGAATTGGAGTTATAAGAAAACCCAAGCACCTATTGTCTCCCCTCTGCAGCCCTTTGAAGAACTTATTTGACACAAATGATCCCTATTCTCACTTGATGGAGGTCAGGAATCTTACAGAGGAAGGCAAGAGGCATCATCCACAATCACTGATCTTTTTTCCATTTAGGTTTTGGATGCCCACATGGGATCTTTCTTTAGATTCATCAGGTGCTGAAAATCTAAACCACAGTCTCACACAGGGCCAAGAGGCTGATTCAGACACATCCATTTCCAAAGCTATGAAGCAAAGAGCCACAGGTGATGCCCATTCATTTCCATTTTAAAACTGTTTTCTTCAGGCTTCACAAAGGGGTGGCCTGAGGCAAAGACCTTTCTGACATTCAGAGCAACAGAACAATAGGTAATCAAAAGGCCCCAAGCAGGGTTTCTCCACGGAGACTTTCCTGGTTACTCTGATATATGAGTTTTCTGAGATGCTCGCCATTCCCTTCAGCTATCCAGTACATGGCCATGTCACAGAGCTTGGAGGTGGTACATATCTTGTACAAAAATACATGATACTAATCTTGAGAGTGGCCAGAATTCATGAAAAAATGGAAAATTAGGTAGATAGCCGGTGTTGCCCATGGATAAGGCAAGCCTCAGTCCATTCATTAATTGGAAAGGATGCATGCTGGGAAGCTTTCTACTAGACAGGACACAACCAATGAGCTATTTTTTTTTCTAATATCTACAAAGAAAAATACAGTGGGATACACAGACATAGAAACAGTCTCCTTGTCAAATGACTTACTGGAAACAGTCCACTCCAAACCAAACAAACCTCCTTTTTTACCTATTCTCAGAACATGAGAAAAAAACCACAAACACAAACCAACACCCACAAATGCAACTTTTTCCCACAAGTAGGTCTGTCACTATCTGGAGTGTCCTCTGACTGGTAGGCCATATGATGTTCCCCAGAAATGGCCTTTCTTTCTCACATCTGGTCTCCTTGGTCAACTCTGTGAAGTTGTCAGGAGGCAGTGGTGAGCCAATTCCTGTCCTCTCAGGAAAGACCCCTCTTCAGAGCTTTCTTGGTATTTGGCAACCCTTACATCAGTAGGTACCAAGAAAGACTGACTCTGTCCTTAGTGAATCCAAACAAGTGAGCCCACTGCAACTGGGACTGGGACTGGCTCTCGGTGCCTGGCTTCCTGGATCACAAAATTCAGAGAGTTCCATCACCAAGGAAATGAGGTGAGGTCACTACCTTCAGGAAATAAATGAGGTCCCTGTCTTGGCCACCACTTTGTCCTAACAGTTGCGTCCTAGTGTCTCCTGACATGGAGGCTGCCCTACTTCCTGTGATACATTCACATGTTAGAATGGTATAGAAACCATAGTCACCTGGGAACAGCTCTCCACACAGGCCTGCTTTGGTCCATCTTCCCTGCATTAAAAATAGAGAGGATGACTCAGACACATCCTTTCATCCTGACCATGTTGTTTGCCATGGAATATGACTTTTGTTCTCTCAGGTCTTTCATAGCTGCCCACATCTTCTCCAGGGATTATTTCTGCATGGATTTTGAGGTACTCAGCAGGTGTAAGATCTCCTAACTTCCTGTATTGTAATATCAACTTTATCCCTCCTCTTCTGTAAAGTGAGATTGAGGGAACATTGTATGGTTAGGGTTAATAGCATGTTCCATTTGGCTTAGGAATCATTCTGCTGCATGAATAATGGTATTGGGAACCAGCGATATTTAAAACAATATAGAGGTAAAATATAAGTATGAAAGCAGAAATCTAGGTAATATTTGAAGCCCAGAAGGATTTGGGCCCTTGATTGGGATCCTTAGCTTGAGTAATGTTTTGCACCGAGGTCTCAGTTAAATCGATATACAATGGCATAAGACCCTGTACCTCAGATGATTGAATGTAGAAGAGAACATCCAGTGAAAAAGGGATAGTGTGTAGGATTAGAAAGATAGTCAGTAGGTTTAGGAGGAAGAGTGAGTCTAGGATTTGGACCAAAAGTTCTTTAGCAATAGGTTTCGGTTAGAGAGTGAATATTAATAGCACCATATGTGAAAAGTCGGGCACAATGATGAACTGGGAAAAAATATGTAGGAAAGCAGACATCAATAGAGACATTAGGAAATCAGGCAAAGTATAACGTGAGTGATAGGATTAGACATTTTCAACAGGGTTGAGGTTGAATACATAATCTTAAAAAGAAACAAAAATGTAGTCACCAATTGGATTGACATTTGAGAGCATTAGGCAAACTGGGCATGGATGTTTTTAGTAATCCATGTTCACATTCCATTGAGGCTTTATTGCAATCATAACGGAGACCTTTGCATTTTGTGTCCAGAATATTACTGTGATAATATGTATATGTAGATCAGGTGACATGAGTATTTCTTCCACCTTTTCTGGGAGCAATATTTTGAAAACATATGAATTAGTACTGGGGATACTAATAGGTTTACCCTGTGTTGATGAATATAGAGATGATGCATTAATAGACCATACTGTGAAAAAATTATATGACTGGTTCCAAATTTAAATAATGGATTGTTTTAATATCTGAAAATATAGAGGAAATCATATATTGATATACGTACATTAATTCCAACCAGTTATATATCTAATGGTATTATTAGGGTTACCGTTTATCATGAATAGTGTATGAGTTTTGCTTCAAAAATGATTATTCAATCGAAAATAACGTGTTTAGAAAGAAGTCCAGTGAAAAGACCCGTCAAGAAACATGAAGGAATATATGTGTTCCGAAGGAGGAAGTGATTGAAAGTGAACCAAATATTTATAAATTTGTGAACTTGTGAATGAAGGGATATATTTTATGATGTCCATAAACTGAATAAATAATAACGTACCAAGTTTGAATAAAAATGAACTTTAACAAACACATCATATCAAATAGGAATGTATTTGCATTGATGTTAAACTTGGTCAGTTACTCTAGAAATATTAGGATTTGTAAGAACCCTTCCCTGAAGTTAGTTTTCAGTACTAGGAAACAAATATGTATGTCAGTGGATGTATATTTCTGAGAATAAACTTGTTAAAAGTTAATTATAAATCCACATATATGAATATGAATGAATTCAGGCGGTGTATAAGAAGACATATATTTCATATTTTGGAAAATCTGGAGACTATATATATATATATATATATATATATATATATATATATATATATATATAGACACACAAACACACACACATTATAATGTCACAATATATATGTCAATCGAAATTCATCATGAAAAATAACTAATCCGCATATCCCAAAATATTCATTTTATGAACATGGATGTATGTAGAATGTTGTTCATCTAGGAAGCTCACCCATGGGTTGAATTTTCTGTACCAACAGCATTTAGGAGGAGTGATCTCTTCTCACAAATAGTATCTGCCAAGTCAGTCACCTCACAAGAATGTACGTGTGAAACCAGGTAGGATTCTATTTGTGCATATAAAAATACATGTGCTTAATAGGCTACAGAGAAAGGGAGACAGGAATTCATATATTTCTTAACTTTAAAAACACATGGAATAGTGTGTAGTGTCCCTCTTTATCCCTTTTGATTAACTTTGGCTTAAAAAAAAGAATTTTATTGAGAATTTTTGTATATATGTTTGTCAGGAATATTGCTCTGAAGTTTTCTTTCCTTGATGTGTCTTTGTCTGATTTTGGTATGTGAGTGATACTAGCCTCATGAAATGAGTTTGGAGGAGTTCCATGCTTTTCTATTTTATGGAATAATTTGAGGAGTATTGTGATGAATGCTTCTTTGAAGGTCTTGTAGAACTTGACTGAGAATCTGTCTGTTCCTGGGCTTTGCTTGATTGGTAGGCTGTTGACAGCAACTTCTATTTCATTGCTTGAAATTGATTTGTTTAAATTGTTCATGTCCTACTAATTCAGTTTGGGTATATCTCTAAAATTTTATTGATGTCATCATTGTATTTTAATTTATTAGAGTATAAATTTTCAAATTAGTTTTCAATTATTCTCTGTATTTTATTTGTGTACTCTGTAAAAGTTCTTTTACGATCCTTAATTTTAGTAATTTGAGGTTTGTTTTCTTCATTAGCTTGGATAAGGATGTGTCAATTTTATTTAGTTTTCGAAGATTAAATTTTGTTTTGTGTCAAAAAAAATAACACATGGAAAAGTATTTCAGCAAATTGAATAGATTTATAACTCCTACCTTATATCATGCAAAAGGCAAGTCCAACTATACACCATGTCCCTTCTGAAATGCTTGTATTTCTATTCTGTTTGGGATATTTTTCTCCATTATATTAGTATTAGTAGTCAGAGTCTAGTAGGGTATATGAATGTTTCTGAGAATAATCTTGAGAAAAGATGATTATAAATACACATTCATGAATATGAAAAATTTAGGAAGTGCAAAATAAGACAAAAATATTCCATATTTTCAAAAATTTGGAGAGTATATCTATATCTATCTATATCTATATCTATATCTATATACACACACACACACACAACACTCACAGACATTATAAAGTACCAATATAAATGCCAATAGAAATTCATCAGTAAATATATATCATCCACAGATGCAAAAATACTTATTTTACTGAACATGAGTTTATGTATAATGTTGTTCTACTAGGACGCTCTCCTATAGGTTGAATTTTCATTTAAAACAGTTTTAGGAGGAGTGAACTCTTCTCACAATTTGTATCTGCCAAGACAGCCACCTCACAAAAATGTACGTGTGATACCTGGTAGGATTCTATATATGCATATAAATATACATGTGTGAATAGGCTACAGAAAAGGGAAACAAGAATTCACATATTTGTTAAATTTAAAAACACATGGAGAATATTTCCATTAAAATTTGACTAGATTTATAAGACCTACCTTATATAATGCAAATGTCAAGTCCAATATACAACATGTCTCCTCTGAAGTGCTTGTATTTCTATTGTGTTGGGTTAATTTTTCCCATTATAATAGGATGAATAGTCTGAGTCTACTAGGTATGGGTTAGTTTCAGGGATTCAGTATTTGAATGGAAAATTGGAAAATGAATCCAATGTGTATGTAAATATATGCTGCACAAATATCCTCCCGCTCTCATCCAGAACAATGCCTTGATATTACCTTCACCTCAAGTAAGACGCAATTAGAGGAGAAGAGTTACAAAATCAGTGAATACATCTCTGGAATGGAAAATGCTCAGGAGTTCACAACCTTGGAGGTGGTAGAGGAGTTTCCAAAACTAAGGGACAGGGTAAACACTCCACAAACATGGAGCTCTGCTGGCCTAAAAACTTTTTGAGAAACTGCGTCTGAGCTTCCGCAATTGAAATATATGTTGTTTTGAGGAGATTTGTCTTCCTTTGTAGTGAGACCATCAAAGCTGGGTCTGCATCTATGTGACCTGGAGCACATGGTTTCTTATTTTCCAATGAACAAGATGAAGCAGTGCTGAATCCTCTCTTTGTAGGTAATCTGAGGCCACTGGGGACTAAGTGTCTCCCCGTGTGGACTGTGAAGCCATTAGGTCCTCCACCACTTTTTGTGGTGTTTTTCCTGCTGCACTGTGAGTTTGGTATTTGTTTCACGAAATACTAGGAGCTAAACTGAGACACAGTGCTGGAGGGAGTTGTGTCACGTGTGGTGGGTCAGGGTCTGCTAGAGAATGCACCAACTAGGCTTCTATCTCTCACAGCTTGCCCCATTGCCCCCTTGTCCATATCAACCTGATTCTTCATTTTCCTCTGAAAATTCTCCATATAACAAGATGCCTTTACATATAAGGGTCTGCTGGCTGCACCATGTCTGTTACAAGCCATTTGGAATCCAATGGTAGATCCACATGGCCCTACCACGGATGTTGTATCAAACACCTCCCCACCACTTCTCTAGACCCACTACTCAACAGGCTCCAACTTACTGGCATCTCTGTTCTACACCATTTTCATGAAACTCAGTAAATCAAGGCACTGTCTGGTATACTCATGAAAAGTAACAGGACATCCAATATTTCTCCAGTGCCACCTGGTCATAGGAATTTCAAAAATTTCATGGTATTTATCTAGCCATTTCTCGAGCATGAAGTTGGAGGCACTATGGATTTCAATTCATGCAGCAAACATTAAATGGTGAGGAAGCTCATTTCAATGAATTCTCTGGAGAACTCTCACAGGCAAGGCTTCCCAAAGAGTGGACAAAATGTCACATTAGGCCAGGCCCATTGAGGTCTACAATGTGAGGTCCATGTGTGTTTTGACTCTCAACTATGGCTGCCATTTCTTTAAGAATTAAATCATGTGATATCCTTGCTGAGTTTCCCAGGCCTCTGTGGAAATCCACCCGGGGCCTAGGTCTCAGTTTCCAAAAGCGACTTTCATGCTTGGCCTCTTAAAATCCCAACAAAATTTATGGCAATGTTTCTCTGAGTTCAGTTCCAAAACCCAGTCTCTAAGGGGTATCACACCAGAGTTCAAGCCTACGTGTACCCAGTCATTTTTTCCAATGCCACACAAATGACCAAAATTAAAACCAAAACACTCCCACATGGCCCTCATCTTATTCCATATAGGCAATCATCTTAACCTCTGGCTGGATGTTTTTATGAGGGGCCCAGCCAAAGACACTGTCCAAAATCAGCTCGTTTGCCCCTCATTTGCCTAACGTCAGGGTAGCCTGAACACAGTTTCTGTGAACCAGGAGTGAACAAATAAGCCTGCCGTTAATACTTCTGTGTTCCTCCATTTTGAGGCCTACTGATTTCAGATATCGATTCTTTAGGTGATTTAGAGTCATGCAAAAACACAAGCACCTCTGCAGGGCTTTGAAGAACTCATTTGACCCAAAGAATCCCTATTCTCATTTGATGGAGTGCAGGAACCTAACAGAGGAAGGCAAGAGATTTCATCCACAATGAATGATATTTTTTGCCATTTTGGTTTTGGAAGCTCACATGGGATCATTCTTAAGATCCATCAGGTGCTGAGAATCTAAGTCACAGCCACACACAGGTCCAAGAGGCTGATAAAGACACATTCCTTTCGAAAGCAATTAAGCAAGAGCCACAGGTGAGGCCCATTCATTTCCATTTGAAAACTGTTTTCTTCAGGCTTCACAAAGGGGTGGCCTGAGCAAAGACCTTCCTGACATTCAGTGCAACACAACAATAAGTAAGCAAAAGGCCCAAAGCAGGGTTTCTGCACTGAGACTATCCTGGTCACATTGATATCTGAGTTTTCTGAGATGCTCGCCATTCTCTTCAGCTATCCAGTACATGGCCATGTCACAGAGCTTGGAGGTGGTACATATTAAGGACACAAATCCATGAGCCTATTCTGGAGAGTGGCCAGAATTCAGGAAGAAAACAACAACTTAGAAAGATAGCAGGTGTTGCACATCGATAAGACAAGCTGCAGTCCATTCATATATTGGGCAGGATGAATTATGGGAAGATTTATACTAGACAGGACACATCCATTAATGCATTCTCTTTTCTAATGTCTACAACAACGGACACAGTAGGATACACAGAAACAGAAACACTTGCCGTGTCAAATGACTTACTAGAAACTGTCCAGTCCAAACCAAACAAACCGCCTTTCCTATCTATTCTCAGATCATGAGACAAAACAACAAACCCACACCCACTCCCACAAAGGCACCTCCTTCCCCCAAGTAGGTCTGTGACTATCCGGAGTGTCCTCTGACCGGTGGGCCATACAATGTTCCCCCGAAATGGCCTGTCTTCTCTCAGATTGTGTTTCCTTGACCAACTCTGTGAAGATGTCAGGAAAAAGTGGTTAGCCACTACCTGTTTTCTCAGAAATGGTCCACCTTCAGAGCTCTCCTGACATTTGGCCATTCTCACATCATTAGGTACCAAGAAAACTGACTCTGTCCTTGGGAAATCCAAACAAGTGAGCCCACTGGGAATGGGACTGGGACTGCATTTGGGTGCCTGGGTTCTTGGATACCAAGTTCAGAGAGTTCCATCACCAAGGAAATGAGGTATGTCACATTCTTTGGAACTGAATGAGGTCACTGCCTTGGCAACCACTTTGTCCTAACAGTTGCTTCCAAGGGTAACATAAGATGGAGGTTGCCCCTACTTCCTGTGACACTTTCATAAGGTAGAATGTATATCAACCATTGGCACCCGGGGACAACTTTCCACTCAGGCCTGGTTTGGTCCCTCTTCTCTACAATAAGAAGAGAGATGCAGATTCAGAAACATCCCTTCATTCTGACCAGGTTGTTTGCCATGGAAGATGACTTTTGCTCTCTCAGTTGCTTCATACCTGCGTACAACTTCTCCAGGTATCATTTTTGCATGGACATTTGAGGTTCTCATAGGTGGAAGGTCCCCAACTTTCCTGTATTGTAAGAACCACTCTGTCCCTGCTCTTCTGTAAAATGATTGAGGGAACAGTGTATACTTGGGGTAAAAAACAGGTTTGATTTGGGTTACGAACGATTCTGTGCGATGAATAATGGTATTGGTAACCTGCAATATTTACAAGAATATAGAGGTGATATATAAGTATGAAAAGAGAAATCTAGGTATGATTTGAAGCCCAGAAGGGTTTTGCCCTTGATTGGGATACTTAGCTTTGAATTATGTTCTGTAAAGGTGTCTCAGATAATTCGATATACAATGGCATAGGACCTTGTACAATGGATGATTGAATTTAGAAGAGAACATCCAGTCAAAAAGGGATATTCAGTAGGATTAGGAAGATAGTCGGTAGGTTTAGGAAGAAGAGTGAGTATAGGATTTGGACCAAAAGTTCTTTAGAAATACACTTTTGGTTATAGAGTGAATGTAAATTTCAGCTCATATGAAGAGTCAGTCACTATGTTGAACTGGGGAAAATATGTAGAAAAGCAGATATCAATAGAAACATTACGAAAACAGGCAAATTATAAAGTGAGTGATAGAATTGGACATTTTCAACAGGGTTGGGTTTGAATGTATAAATTAGGAAAAAACAAAAATGTAGTCACCAATAGGATTGACAATTGACAGCATTAGGCAACCTGGACACGGATGTTTTTAGAAATCCATGTTCACCTTCCATTTAGGTTTTGGTACAATCATAAGTGTGACCTTTCCATTTTTGTCCAGAATATTACTGTGATAATGAGGTGACATGAGTATTTCTTTCACCATTTCTGGGAGCAATATATTGAAGATGTAAAATAAGAATCGGGGTACAAAGAGGTGTACCCTGTTTCTATGAACATAGAGGAAAAAGCATGAATAGACCATACTGTGAATAAATAATATAACTTTTTTGAACTTTAAATAATGAATTGAACTGATATCTGAAAAATTAAAGGAAATCATATATTGATATACAATCATTCATTCCAACCAGTGATATATATAATGGAAATATTAGTGTTTTGGTTTATCATGAAGAGTGTGTGAGTTTTGCTTAAAAATGATTATGGAAATTCAAAATAATGTGTATGGAAAGAAGTCTCATGAAAAGACCAGTCAAGAAACCCTGAGAATACATGTGTTCAGAAGCAAGAAGTGATTAAAGTTGAAACAAATGCCTATTAATTTGTGAACTTGTGGATGAAATGTATATCCTATGATGTGCAAAAACTGAAGAAACAATAATGTACCAGTGTCGAATACAAATGAATGACAAATTACATATCATGTCCCATAGGAGTCTACTTGCATTGATGTTGGGCTGGGTCAGTTACTGTAGAATAATTAGGATTTGTATGCACCATTCACTGAAGTTAGTTTTCAGTACTAGGAAACAAATATGTATTTCAGGTGGATGAATATTTCTGATTATAATCTTGTGAAAAGTGGATTATAAATCCACATACATGAACATGAATGAATTTAGAGAGTGTATATTAGACATATATATTTCATATTTTGAAAAATTTGGAGAGTATATCTATATCTATATCTACACACACTCACACACACACACACACACACACACACACACACAACACTCACAGACATTAAAAAGTGCCAATATAAATGCGAATCGAAATTCATCAGTAAATATATGTCATCCAGAAATGCAAAAATATTTATTTTACTGAATATGACTTTATGTACAACGTTGTTCGACTAGGACGGTCTCCTATAGGTTGAGTTTTTATTTCCAACAGCATTTAGGAGGAGTGCACTCTTCTCACAATTTGTATCTGCTAAGACAGCCACCTCACAAAATGTACGTGTGATACCTGCTAGGATTCTATATATGCATATATATATATATATATATACATGTGTGAATAGGCTACAGAAAAGGAAAACAAGAATTCACATATTTGTTAAGTTTAAAAACACATGGAGAATATGTTCATTAAAATTTGAATATATTTATAACTCCTACCTTATATAATGCAAATGTCAAGTCCAACTATACAACATGTCTCCTCTGAAGTGCTTGTATTTCTATTGTGTTGGGTTAATTTTCCCCATTATATTAGGATGAATAGTCTGAGTCTACTAGGTATGGCTTAGTGTCAGGAATTCAGCATTTCGAATGGAAAATTGGAAAATGAATCCAATGTGTATGTAAATATATGCTGCACAAATATCCTCCCGCTCTCATCCAGAAGAATGCCTTGACATTACCTTCACCCCAAGTAAGACACAATTAGAGGAGAAGAGTTACAAAATCAGTGAATACATCTCTGGAATGTAAAATGCTCAGGAGTTCACAACCTTGGAGGTGGTAGAGGACTTTGCAAAACTAAGGGACAGGGTAAACACTCCACAAATATGGAGCTCTGCTGGCCTAAAAACTTTTTGAGAAACTGCGTCTGAGCTTCCGCAATTGAAATATATGTTGTTTTGAGGAGATTTGTCTTCCTTTGTAGTGAGACCATCAAAGCTGGGTCTGCATCTATGTGACCTGGAGGACATGGTTTCTTATTTTCCAATGAACAAGATGAAGCAGTGCTGAATCCACTCTTTGTAGGTAAACTGAGGCCACTGGGGACTAAGTTTCTCCCCGTGTGGACTGTAAAGCCATTTGGTCCTCCTCCACTTTTTGTGGGTTTTTTGCTGCTGCACTGTGAGTTTGGTATTTGTTTCACGAAATACTAGGAGCTAATCTGGAACAGAGTGCTGGAGGGAGTTCTGTCACGTGTGGTGGGTCAGGGTCTGCTAGAGAATGCACCAACTAGGCTTCTATCTCTCACAGCTTGCCCCATTGCCCCCTTGTCCATATCAACCTGATTCTTAATTTTCCTCTGAAAACTCTGCATATAACAAGATGCCTTTACATATAAGTGTCTGCTGGCTGTACCACGTCAGTTACAAGCCATTTGGAATCCAATGGTAGATCCACATGGCCCTACCACGGATGTTTTATCAAACACCTCCCCACCACTGCTCTAGACCCACTACTCAGCAGGCTCCAACTTACTGCCATCCTATTCTACACCATTTTCATGAAACTCCGTAAATCAAGGCACTGTCTGGTATACTCATGATCAGCAACAGGACATCCAATGTTTCTCCAGTGCCACCTGGTCATAGAAATTTCAAAAATTTCATGGTATTTATCTAGCCATTTTTCAAGCATGAAGTTGGAGGTACTGTGGGTTTCAATTCATTCAGCAAACATTAAATGGTGAGGAAGCTCATTTCAATGAAATCTCTGGAGAACTCTCACAGGCATGGCTTTCCAAAGAGTGGTCAAAAGGTCACATTAGGCCAGGCCCATTGAGGTCTACAATGTGAGTTCCATGTGTGTTTTGACTCTCAACTATGGCTGCCATTTCTTTAAGAATAAAATCATGTGATATCCTTGCTGAGATTCCCAGGCCTCTGTGGAAATCCACCCGGGGCCTAGGTCTCAGTTTCCAAGAGCGACTTTCATGCGTGGCCTCTTGAAATCCTAACAAAATTCATGGCAATGCTTCTCTGAGTTCAGTTCTAAAACCCAGTCTCTAAGGGGAATCACACCAGAGTTCAAGCCCACGTGGACCCAGTCATTTTTTCCAATGCCACACAAATGACCAAAATTAAAACCAAAACACTCCCACATGGCCCTCATCTTATTCCATATAGTCAATCATCTTAACCTCTGGGTGGAGGTTTCCATGAGGGGTGCAGCCCAAGACAGTGTCCAAAATCAGCTCGTTTTCCCCTCATTTGCCTAAAGTCAGGGTGGCCTGGACACCGTTTCTGTGAACCATCAATGATCAAATAAGCCTGCCGTTAATTCTTCTGTGTTTCTCCAATTTGAGGCCTACTGATTTCAGGAATAGATTCTTTATGTGATTTAAAGTTATTCAAAAACCCAAACACCTCTGCAGAGATTTGAAGAACTCATTTGACCCAAAGAATCCCTATTCTCACTAGATGGAGTTCAGGAACCTAACAGAGGAAGGCAAGAGACTTCATCCACAATGAATTATTTTTTGCCCTTATGGTTTTGGATGCACGCATGGGATCATTCTTTAGATTCATCAGGTGTTGAGAATCTAAGTCACAGCCACACACATGGCCAAGAGGCTGATTCAGACACATCCATTCTCAAAGCAATGAAGCCAGAAGCCACAGGTGATGCCCATTCATTTGTATTTGAAAACTGTTTTCTTCAGGTTTCACAAAGGGGTGGCCTGAGGCAAAGACCTTCCTGACATTCAGTGCAACACAACAATTAGTAAGCAAATTGCCCAAAGCAGGGTTTCTGCACTGAGACTTTCCTGGTCACACTGATATCTGAGTTTTCTGAAATGCTTGCCATTCTCTTCAGCTATCCATTACATGGACATGTCACAGAGCTTGGAGGTGGTACATACTTTGGACACAAAACCATGAGCCTATTCTGGAGAGTGGCCAGAATTCAGGAAGAAAACAGCAACTTAGAAAGATAGTAGGTGTTGCACATCGATAAGACAAGCTGCAGTCCATTCATATATTGGGCAGGATGAATTATGGGAAGACTTATACTAGACAGGACACATCCATTAATGCATTCTCTTTTTAATGTCTACAACAACGGACACATTGGGATACACCGAAACAGAAACACTCGCCTTGTCAAACAACTTACTAGAAACTGTCCACTACAAACCAAACAAACCGCCTTTCCTACCTATTCTCAGAACATGAGACAAAACAACAAACCCACACCCACTCCCACAAAGGCACCTCCTTCCCCCAAGTAGGTCTGTGACTATCCGGAGTTTCCTCTGACTGCAGGCCATACTATGTTCCCCCTAAATGGCCTGTCTTCTCTCAGATCTTGTTTCCTTGTTCAACTCTGTGTAGTTGTCAGGAAAAAGTGGTTAGCCACTACCTGCTTTCTCAGGAAAGGTCCCTCTTTAGAGTTCTCCTGGCATTAGGCCATCCTCACATCAGTAGGTACCAAGAAAACTGACTCTGTCCTTGGTAAATCCAAACAAGTGAGCCCACTGGGACTGGGACTGGGACTGCCTCTGGGTGCCTGGCTTCTTGGATACAAATTTCAGAGAGTTCCATCACCAAGGAAATGAGGTATGTCACATTCTTTGGAACTGAATGAGGTCACTGCCTTGGCAACCACTTTGTCCTAACTGTTGCTTCCAAGGGTCCCATGAGATGGAGGCTTCCCCTACTTCCTGTGACACTTTCACAAGGTAGAATGGTATATCAACCATAGGCACCCAGGAACAGCTCTCGACACAGGCCTGGTTTGGTCCATCTTCTCTACAATAAAAAGAGAGAGGCTGATTCAGACACATCCCTTCATCCTGACCAGGTTATTTGCCATGGAAGATGACTTTTACTCACTCAGGTCCTTCATACCTGCCTACAACTTCTCCAGGTATCATTTCTGCATGGACCTTTGAGGTTCTCAGCAGGTGGAAGATCCCATAATTTCCTGTATTGTAAGAACCACTCTGTCCCTGCTTTTCTGTAAAATGAGATTGAGGGAACAGTGTGAGCTTAGGGTTAATAACAGGTTTGATTTGGGTTATGAATCATTCTGTGTGATGAATAATGGTATTGGGAACCTGAGATATTTACAAGAATATAGATGTGAAATAAAAGTATGAAAACAAAAATCTAGGTATGATTTGAAGCCCAGAAGGGTTTTCCCCTTGATTGGGATACTTAGCTTTGAATTATGTTCTACAAAGATGTCTCAGATAATTCGATATACAAGGGAGTAGGACCTTGTACCTATGATGATAGAATTTAGAAGAGAACATCCAGGCAAAAAGTGATAATCGTTAGGATTAGGAAGATAGTTGATAGCTTTAGGAAGAAGAGTGAGTATAGGATTTGGACCAAAAGTTCTTTACCAGTAGGGTTTCGGTTATTGAGTGAATGTAGATGTCAGTACATATGAAGAGTCAGTCACTATGATGAACTGGGGAAAATATGTAGAAAAGCAGATATCAATAGAATCATTACAAAATCAGGCAAAGTATAAAGTGAGTGATAGAATTAGTCATTTTCAACAGGGTTGAGTTTGAATATATAAATTAGATAGAAACAAATATGTAGTCACCAACAGGATTGACAATTGATAGCATTAGACAACCTGGACATGGATGTTTTTAGTAATCTATGTTCACTTTCCATTTAGGCTTTGGTACAATCATAAGAGTGACCTTTCCATTTTTTGTCCAGAATATTACTGTGATAATGAGGTGACAAGAGTATTTCTTTCACCATTTCTGGGAGCAATATATTGAATATTTAAAATTAGAATTGGGGGTACAAAGAGGTGTACCCTGTGTCTATGAACATAGAGATAAAGCATGAATAGAACATACTGTGACTAAATAATATAACTTTTTTGAACTTTAAATAATGAATTGAATTGATATCTGAAAAATTACAGGAAATCATATATTGATATACAATCATTCATTCCAACCAGTTATATATCTCATGGAAATATTAGTGGTTTGGTTTATCATGAAGAGTGTGTGAGTTTTGCTTCAAAAGTGATTATGGAAATCTAAAATAATGTGTTTGGAAAGAAGTCTCATGAAAAGACCTGTCAAGAAACCCTGACAATACTTGTGTTCTGAAGCAAGAAGTGATTAAAGTTGAAACAAATGCCTATAAATTTGTGAACTTGTGGATGAAGTGTATAACTTAAAATGTACAAAAACTGAAGAAATAATAATGTACCATTGTTGAATACATATGAACGTCAAATTACATATCATGTCCCATAGGAGTCTACTTGCATTGATGTTAGACTGGGTCAGTTTCTGTAGAATAATGAGGATTTGTATGCCCCAATCACTGAAGTTAGTTTTCAGTACTAGGAAACAATTATGTATTTCAGGTGGATGAATATTTCTGATTATAATCTTGTGAAAAGTTGATTATAAATCCACATACATGAACATGAATGAATTTAGAGGGTTTACATTAGACACATATATTTTATATTTTGAAACATCTGCAGAGTGTACAGATACATTATACACACACACACAAAAAAAAATAAACACTCCCATACATTTAATAGTAGCAATATATATGCCAATCGAAATTCATCAGTAAATATATATCATCCACAGATGCAAAAATATTTATTTTACTGAACATGAATTTATGCATAATGTTCTTCTACTAGGAAGCTCCCCTATAGGTTGAATTTTCAGTTCCAACAGCGTTTAGGAGGAGTGAACTCTTCTCACAGTTTGTATATGCCAAGTCAGCCACCTCAAAAATGTACGTGTGATACCTGGTAGGATTCTATATGTGCATATAAATATACAAGTGTGAATAGGCTAAAGAGAAAGGGAAACAAGAATTCTCGTATTTTTTAAGTTTAAAAACTCATGGAGAACTTCTTCGATTAAAAATTGACTAGATTTATAACTTTTACCTTATATAATGCAAAACGCAAGTTCAACTATACAACATGCCTCCAATGAACTGCTTGTATTTCTATAGGTTTGGCTTATTTTTCTCTATCATATTAGGATGAGTTGTCTGAGTCTAGTAGGTATGGGTTAGTGTCAGGGATTCAATATTTCAAAATGAAAATTGGAAAATGAATCCAATTTGTATGCATATATATGCTGCACAAATATCCTCCCACTCTCATCCAGAACAATGCCTTGACATTACCTTCACCCCAAGTAAGACACAATTAGAGGAGAAGAGTTAGAAAATCAGTGAACACATATCTGGAATGGAAAATGCTCAGGAGTTCACAACCTTGGAGGTTGTAGAGGAGTTTCCAAAAGCAAGGGATAGGGTAAACACTCCACAAACATGGAGCTCTGCTGGCCTAAAAGTTTTTTGAGAAACTGCCTCTGAGATAGGGCACTTGAAATATATGTTGTTTTCAGGAGATTTGGCTTTCTTTGTAGTGAGACCATCAAAGCTGGGTCTGCATCTATGAGACCTGGAAGACATTGTTTCTGATTTTTCAATGAACATGAGGCAGCAGTGCTGATATTTTTCTTTTTAAGTAAACTGTGGCCTCTGGGGTCTAAGTGTCTCCCCGTTGAACTGTGAAGCCATTTGGCCCTCCTACACTTTTTGTGGGGTTTTTGCTGCTGCACTGGTAGTTTGGTATTTGCTTCATAAAATAGAAGGAGTTCAACTGGGACACAGTGCTGGAGGGAGTTCTGTCACGTGTGGTGGGTCAGGGACAGCAGAATAATGCACCAACCAATCTTCTATCCCTCAAAGCTTGCCCCATTGCATCCTTGTCCATAGCAACCTGATTCTGAACATTGCCCTGAATCCTCTCCATATAACAAGATGCCTTTAATTATAAGGGTCTGCTGGCTGCACCATGTAAGCCACAAGCCATTTGTAAGCCAATGGAAGATCCAAATTACTCCAACACAGAAGTTTTATCACACTCCTGCCCACCACAACTCTAGGCCCACTTCTCAGGAGGCTGCAACTTACTGGGACCTCTGTTCTACACCATTTTCATAAAACCCAGTCAAGCAAGGCACTGTCAGGTACATCCATGATCAGCAGCAGGACATCCAAAGGTTCTCTAGTGCAACCTAGTCATGGGAATTTCAAAAAATTCACGGTATTTATCTAGAAATTTTTCAAGGATGAAGTTGGAGGCACTGTGGGTTTAAATTTATTCAGGGACCATTAAATGGAGAGGAAGATTATTTCAATGAAAGCTCTGGAGAACCCTCACAGGCAAGGCTTCTCAAAGAGTGGACAAAAGGTCACATTTAGCCAGGCCCATTGAGGTCTACAATGTGAGCTCCATGTGTGTTTTGACTCTCAAATATGGCTGCCAAGTCTTTCGAATGAAATCATGTGATACCTTGGCTGAGATTCCAGTTCTCTGTGCAAAGCCACTCTGGCGCTAGATCTCAGTTTCCAAGGGTGACTCTCATACATGGCCTCTTTAATCCCAACACAATACTTGGCAATAGTTTTCTGAGGTCAGATTCTGAACTCAGGCTCTAAGGGGAATCACACCAAAGTTCAAGCCCAGGTAGACCCAGTTATGTCTTCCAACTGCCACACAAATATCCCCAATTAAATCCAAAACACTCTCACATGTCACTCATCTTTTCTAAATACACACTCATCATAACCTCTGGCTGGAGGTTTCCATGAGGGGTGCGGCCCAAGACAGTGTCCAAAATAACCACCCTTGCCCCTCATTTGCCTAAAATCAGGGTGGCCTGGACATCCTTCCAGTGAACCAGGAGTGATCAAATTGGCCGGCCATTAAGATGGCACTGCTTCTCCAATTTGAAGCCTACTGACTGTGGGGCTTAGAGTCTTTATGTGATTTGGAGTCATGAGAAAAATCAAGCACTTATGGGCTATCCTCTGCAGGGTTTTGAGGAACACATTTGAACCAAATGATCACTATTCTCACTTGATGAAGGTCAGGAACCTTACAGAGGAATGTGAGAGACTTCATCCAAAATGAATGCTCTTTTGTCCATTTTGGTTTTGGATGCACACATGGGATCTTTCTTTAGATCCATCAGGTGCTAAAAATCTAAGCTGCAGCCTCACACAGGGCCAAAAAGCTGATTCAGACACATCCCTTTCCAAAGCAATTAAGCAAAGAGCCAGAGGTGATGCCCTTTCATTTCTGTTTGAAAACTATTTCTTTTGGCTCTACAAAGGTGTGGCCTGAGGCAAAGATGTTCCGGACATTCAGGGCAACAGAACAATTGGTAAGCAAAAGGCCCAAAGCAGGGTTTCTCCATTAGAATTTTCTGGTCACACTCATATCTGAGTTTTCTGAGATGCTCCCATTCCCTTCAGCTATCCAGTACATGGCCAAGTCTCAGAGCTTGGAGGTGGTACATATTTTGGACACAAAAAAATGAGCCTATTCTGGAAATTGGCCAGGATTCAGGAAGAAAACAGGAACTTAGCAAGATTGTAGGAGTTGCCCACCCATAAGTCAAGCCACAGTCCATTCATAAATTGGGCAA
This sequence comes from Callospermophilus lateralis, assembly GCF_048772815.1. Classification (NCBI taxonomy): domain Eukaryota; kingdom Metazoa; phylum Chordata; class Mammalia; order Rodentia; family Sciuridae; genus Callospermophilus; species Callospermophilus lateralis. Next base: position 1,059,668 of record NW_027514371.1, on the reverse strand, counting down.
GATGAATCTTGGGAAGCTTTCTACTAGTCAGGACACATACAATGATTCATTCTCTTTTCTAATGTCTAAAACCACGGACACAGTGGGATACACAGACATAGAGACACTGGCCTTGTCAAACGACTTACCAGAAACAGTTCACTCCAAAGCAAATAAACCGCCTTTCCTACCTATTCTCAGAACATGAGACAAAACCTCAAACCTACACCCACACACACAAAGGCAGCTTCTTCCCCCAAGTAGGTCTGTGACTATCAGGAGTGTCCTCTGACTGGTGGGCCATACTATGTTCTGATGAAATCGCCTGTCCTGTGTCAGATATGGTCTCATTGGCCCAATATGTGAAGTTGTCACTAGCCAGCTGTGAGCCACTACCTGCTTTCTCAGGAAAGGCCTCTCTTCAGAGCTTTCCTGACATTTGTCCATCCTCACATCAGTAGGTACTAAGAAAGACTGACTCTGTCCTTGTTAAATCCAAACAAGTGAGACCACTGGGACTGGGAATGGGACTGGCTCTGCGTGCCTGGCTTCCCGGATCCCAAGTTCAGAGAGTTTCATCACCAAGGAAGTGAGGTGAGATTAATCTCTTCAGGAATTTAATGAGGTCACTGCCTTGGCAACCACTTTGTCCTAACAGTTGCTTCCAATAGTCCTATGAGATGGAGGCAGCCCTTACTTCCTGTGACACTTTCAAAAGTTAGAATGGTATATCAACCATAGGCACCAAGGAACAGCTCTCCACACATGCCTGGTATGGTCCATCTTCTCTACATTAAGAAGAGAGAGGCTTATTCAGACAAAACCCTTCATCCTGGAAAGGTTGTTTGAGATGGAAGATAACTTTTGCTCTCTCAGGTCCTTCATAGCTGCCTAATCTTCTCCAGGGATCAAACCTGCATGGACCTTTGAGGTTCTCAGCAGGAGGCAGATCCCCTACATTCCTGTATTGTAAGACGAACTCTGTCCCTGCTCTTCTGTAAAGTTAGGTTGAGGGAAGAGTGTATGATTAGGGTTATTAACATGTTTGATTTGGATTACGAATCCTTCTGCAGGATGATTAATAGTATTGGGAACCTGCGATGTTTATAAGATTATAGAGGTGAAATATAAGTATGAAAACAGAAATGTTGGTAAGATTTGAAGCCCAGAAGGGCATTAGGCCCTTGATTGGGATACTTAGCTTTTAATTACGTTCTACACAGATGTCTCAGATAAATTGATAATCAATGGCATAGGACCTTATACCTTGGATGTTTGATTTTAGAAGAGAACATCCACTCAAATTGAGATAGTCGGTGGGATTAGGAAGATAGTCGGTAGGTTTATAAAAAAAGAGTGAGTATAAAAATTGGACAAAAAGTTCTGTAGCATTAGGGTTTCGGTTATAGAGTGAATATAAATGTCAGCACATGTGAAGAGTCAGTCACAATGATTAACTGGGGAAAATATGTAGGAAGGAAAATATCAATAGAGACATTACGAAATGAGGCAATTATATAGTGAGTGATAGGATTAGACATTTTCAACAGGGTTGAGATTGAATACATAATCTTAGGAAGAAACAAATATGTAGTCACCAATGGGAATGACATTTGAAAGCATTAGGCAACCTGGACATGGATGTTTTCAGTAAGCCATGTTCACTTTCAATTTAGGATTTGGTACAATCATAAGTGTGACCTTTGCATTTTGTGCCCAGAAAATTATTGTGATCAAATATATATGTAGATCATATGATATGTGTATTTCTTCCACCATTTCTGGGAGCAATATTTGAGGACACATAAATTAGTATTGTGGGTACCAAGTGGTGTACCCTGTGTCAATGAATATAGAGATAATGCATGAATAGACCATAGTGTGAATAAATAATATAACTTTTTTCTCTTTAAATAATGGATTGAATTGATATCTTAAAATATATAGGAAATCATATATTGACATACAATCATTCACTCCAACCAGTTACATATATAATGGTAATCTTAGGGTTATTGTTTATCATGAAGTGTGTGTGAGTTTTGTTTCAAAAGTGTTTATGGAAATCGAAAATAATGTGTTTGGAAAGAAGTCTCATGAAAAGACCAGTCAAGAAATATGGAGGAATCCATGTCTTCTGAAGCTGGAATTGATTGAAGGTGAAACAAATGCCTATAACTTTCCTAAGTTGTGGATGAAATATATATCCTGTGATGTGCATAAACTGATGAAATAGTAATGTACCAGTGTTGATTAAAAATGAAGGTCAAAGTACACATCATGTCCCATAGGAATCTACTTGCATTGATGTTAAACTGGGTCAGTTACTGTAGAAAGATTAGGATTGCATGCATTATTCACCGTAGTTAGTTTTATTTCATTTTTATTTATGGTTGTTCAAAACATTACATAGTTGTTGTTATAACATATTTCACACTTTGATTCAAGTGCGTTATAAACTCCTATTTTTACCCCATGTACAGATTACAGAATCACATCAGTTACACATCTATTGATTCACATATTGCCATACTAGTGTCTATTGAATTCTGCTGCCTTTCCTATCCTCCACTATCCCCTCTCCCCTCCCCGCCCCTCCCCTCTTCTCTCTCTACCCCCTCTACTGTAATAAATTTGTCCCCCTTGTATTATTTTTCTCTTTCTCCTCACTTTCTCTTGTATGTAATTTTGTATAACCCTGAGGGTCTCCTTCCAATTCCATGCAATTTTCCTTCTCTCTCTCTTTCCTTTCCACCTCTCATCCCGCTTTAATGTTAAGCATCTTGTCATGCTCTTCGTCTCTCCTCTGTTCTTAGTTACTCTCCGTATATCAAAGATGACATTTGGCATTTGTTTTTTAAGGATTGGTTAGCTTCACTTAGCATAATCTGCTCTAATGCCATCCATTTCCCTCCAAATTCTATGATTTTTTTTATTTTTCAATGCAGAGTAATACTCCATTGTGTATAAATGCCACAGTATTTTATCCATTCTTTCATTGAAGGTTATCTAAGTTGGTTTCACAGTCTTGCTGTTGTGAATTGTTCTGCTATGAACATCGTTGTAGCAGTGTCCCTGTAGCATGCTGTTTTTAGGTCTTTAGTGAATAGACTGAGTAGGGGAATAGCTGGGTCAAATGGTGGTTCCATTCCCAGCTTTCCAAGAAATTTTCATACTGCTTTCCAAATTGGCTGCACCAATTTGCATCCCACCAGCAATGTAGAAGTGTACCTGTTTCCCCACATCCTTGCCAGAACTTGTTGTTTGACTTCATAATGGCTGCCAATCTTACTGGAGTGAGATGGTATCTTAGGGTGGTTTCGATTTGCATTTCTCTGACTGCTGGAGATGGTGAGCATTTTTTCATGTACTTGTTGATTGATTATAAGTCCTCATCTGGTCCTCAGCCCATTTGTTGATTGGGTTATTTGTTATCTTATTGTCTAATTTTTTGAGTTTTTTGTATACTCTGGATATTAGGGCTCTATCTGAAGTGTGAGGAGTAAAGATTTCTTCCCAGGATGTAGGCTCCCTATTTACCTCTCTTATTGTTTCTTTTGCTGAGAAAAAACTTTTTAGTTTGAGTAAGTCCCATTTGTTGATTCTAGTTATTAACTCTTGTGCTATGGGTGTCCTATTGTGGAATTTGGAGCCCGACCCCACAGTATGTACATCGTAAGCAAATTTTTCTTCTATCAGACACTGTGTCTCTGATTTGATATCAAGCTCCTTGATCCATTTTGAGTTAACTTTTGTGCATGGCAAGAGAAAGGGATTCAGTTTCAATTTGTTACATATGGATTTCCAGTTTTCCCAACACCATTTGTTGAAGATGCTATCCTTCCTCCATTGCATGCTTTTAGCCCCTTTATCAAATATAAGATAGTTGTAGTTTTGTGGATTGGTTTCTGTGTCCTCTACTCAGTACCATTGGTCCACAATCCTGTTTTGGTACCAGTACCATGCTATTGTTGTTACTATTGCTCTGTAGTATAGTTTGAAGTCTGGTATCGCTCTACCGCCTGATTCACACTTCCTGCCTAGCATTGTTTTTGCTATTCTGGGACTTTTATTTTTCCATATGTATTTCATGATTGCTTTCTTTATTTCTACAAGAAATGCCTTTGGGATTTGATTGGCATTGCATTAAACCTATAGAGAAATTTTAGTAATATCACCATTTTGATGATGTTAGTTCTGCCTTTCCATGAACAGGGTATATTTTTACATCTTCTAAGATCTTCTTATATTTCTCTCTTTAGGGTTGTGTAGTTTTCATTGTATGAGACTTTCCCCTCTTTTGTTAGGTTGATTCCCATCTTTTTTTTTTTAGGATATTGTGAATGGAGTGGTTGTTCTCATTTCCATTTCAGAGGATTTGTCCCTGATATAGAGTAATGCCTTTGATTTATGCGTGTTGATTTTATATCCTGCCATTTTGCTGCATTCATTTATTAGCTCTATTAGTTTCTTTGTAGACCCTTTTGGGTCTGCTAGTTATAGAATCATGTCATCTGCAATAGTAATAATTTAAGTTGTTCTTTTCCTATTTTTATGCCTTTAATTTCTTCCGTCTGTCTAATTGCTCTGGCCAGTGTTTCGAGAACTGTATTGAACAGAAGTAGTGAGAGAGGGCATCCCATTCTTGTTCCAGATTTTAGAGGGAATGCCTTCAATTTTTCTAGATTCAGAATGATGCTAGCTTGAGGATTAGCATAGATTGCTTTTACAATATTGAGGTATGATCCTGTTATTCCTAGTTTTTCTAGAGTTTTGAAGATAAAGGGATGCTGTACTTTGTCGAATGCTTTTTGTGCATCTATCGAGATGATCATATGGTTCTTATTTTTAAGTCTATTGATGTGGTGAATAACATTTATTGATTTTCGTATATTGAACAAGCCTTGCATTCCATGGATGAATCCTACTTGATCATGGTGCACAATTTTTTTAATATGTTTTTGTATCTGATTTGCCAGAATTTAATTAGGGATTTTTGCATTTAGATTCCTTAGGGATATTGGTCTGTAGTTTTCTTTGTTTGAAGTGTTTATGTCTGGTGTAGAAATCAGGGTGATATTGGCCTGGTAGAATAAATTTGGAAGATCTCCCTCTTTTTCAATTTCCTGAAATAGCTTGAAAAGTATTGGTATTAGTTCATATTTAAAGGGTTTGTACAACTCTGCTGTATACCCATACTGTCCTGGTCTTTTCTTAGTTGGTAATCTTTGCATGGTTTCTTCTATTTCCTCAATTGATACTGGTCTGTTTAGGTTGTCTATATCCTCCTGACTCAATCTGGACAGATCATATGACTTAAGAAATTTTTCGATGCTTTCACTATCTTCTATTATATTGGAGTATAACGAATCAAATTAATTTCTGATTATCTTCTGTATTTCAGAAATATCTGCTGTGATTGCCAGGGGGTGACAAATAACTTGTGTAGATTGATACAGCAGGAGTGGAAGCCGTTTATTGTAGCATCTGAGCGATATTTATACATTTTATATAGCTTATCTAATTAGCATAAAATAGATCCAGCAGTCAACCAATAAGGAATCTCCACACTTAATGGCTTGCTTTTGTTACTTCACAAACCACTCTCTATGGCATTTGGCCAGGCGCCATCCAGACTTGTTTACAGACCCTAACATTTCTCTGGCAAAATACCAGGTGCCATCCTGACTTGTTTATAGACCTTAACATGTGATGTTGCCCTTTTCATCCCGTATGCTAGTAATTTGAGTTTTCTCTCTTCTTCTCTTCATTAGCATGGCTAAGGGTCTGTCGATTTTATTTATTTTTTCAAAGAACCAACTTTTAGTTTTCTCAATTTTCTCAATTGTTTCTTTTGTTTCGATTTCATTAATTTAAGGTTTGATTTTAATTAAATCTTACCTTCTACTTATTTTGCTGTTGTTTTCCTCTTCTTTTTCTAGGATTCTGAGATGAAGTATGAGATCATTTATTTGTTTTGTTTTTTTTTTCTTTTTTTAAGGAATGAAATCCAAGCAATGAATTTTCCTCTTAGAACGGATTTCAGTGTGTCCCATAGATTCTGATATGTTGTGCCTGTGTTTTCATTTATCTCTAAGAATTTTTTAATTTCCTCCTTGATGTCTTCTATAACCCATTGATCATTCAGTAACCTATTGTTCATTCTCCAAGTGATGCATGATTTTTCCTTCCTTCGTTTATCATTGATTTTTAGTTTATATTAGATTATGATCAGATAAGATGCATGGTATTATCTCTACTTCTTTATATTGTCTAAGAATTGCCCTGTGACATAATATATGATCTATTTTTGAGAAGGATCCATGTGCTGCTGAGGAAAAATGTAACTGCTTGATGTTGAGGAGTATATTCGATATATGTCAATTAAGTCTAGGTTATTAATTGTGTTATTGAGTTCTATAGTTTTCTATTTCAACTTTTGTTTGGAAGACCTGTCCAGTGGTGAGAGAGGTGTGTTGAAGTCTCCCATGATTATTGTATGGTGGTCTATTAGACTCTTGATCTTGAGAAAAGTTTGTTTGATGGACATAGCTGCACCATTGTTTGGGGCATATATATATTTATAATGGTTATGTCTTGTTGGTGTATGGTTCTCTTGAGCAGTATGTAGTGTCCCTCTTTATCCCTTTTGATTAACTTTGGCTTGAAATCTATTTTATTTGATATGAGTATGGACACTCCTGCTTGTTTCCGAAGTCCATATAAGTGATATGATTTTTCCCAACCTTTCACCTTCAGTCTATGTATGTCTTTTCCTATCAAATGCGTCTCCTGTGGGCAGCATATTATTGGGTCTTGTGTTGTGATCCATTCTACTAGCCTGTGTCTCTTAATTGGTGAGTTTAAGCCATTAACATTTACGGTTATTATTGAGATAATGGTTGCTCTTCCAGCCCTATTTGTTTATTTATGTTATTAAACATGGATTGTTTTCTACATTGATTATTTCCCCCTTTTACTGTACTACCTCCCACTGTTGGTTTTTATTGTTATTTTCCATTTCCTCTTCCTGTAATATTTTGCCAATGATGTTTTGAAGAGATGGTTTTCTAGCTACAATTTATTTTAACTTTTTTTTAACATCGAAGGTTATGATTTTATCTTCCATCCTGAAGCTTAATTTCGCTGGATTCACAATTCTTGGTTGGAATCCATTTTCTTTCAGTGTTTGAAAAATGTTAATCCAGGATCTTCTAGCTTTCAGAGTCTGTGTTGAAAGATCAGCTGTTATCCTGATTGGTTTACCCCTAAATGTAATCTGCTTTTTTTTTCTCTTGTAGCATTTAAAATTCTCTCCTTATTGTGTACGTTGGGCATCTTCATTATAATGTGTCTAGGTGTGGATCTCTTATGATTTTGCACATTCAGCGTCCTGTAGGCTTTTAGGACTTGGGAGTCAGTCTGATTCTTCAAGTCTGGGAAGTTTTCTCGTATTATTTCATTGAATACATTGCTCATTGCTTTGGTTTGGACCTCTATACCTTCCTGTTTTCCAATGACTCTTAAGTTTGGTCTCTTTATGTTATCCCGTATTTCTTGGATATTCTGTTCATGGTTTCTTAACAGTCTTGCTGAGCTGTCTATGTTCTTTTCAAGTTGGAATACTTTGTCTTCATTGTCTGATGTTCTATCTTCTAAGTGTTCTACTCTGCTGGTAGTATTCTCAATTGAGTTTTTAAGTTGGTTTATTGCTTTCTGCGTTTCTAGGATTTCTGTTTGTTATTTTTTACAACCTCTATCTCCCTGTATAGCTGATCTTTTGCTTCTTGGATTTGTTTAGGTAATTCATTGTCGAAGTGATTTTTCATTGTCTGATTTTGCTGTCTAATGTCTTCCTTGAGACTCCAGATCATCTGAAGCATGTATATCCCGAGTTCTTTATCTGACATTCCATCTACTGCAGCTATTACCTCTTCTAAAGTTGTGCTGACCTGCATTGCTTGTGGTCCTTTTTTCCTTGTCTTATCATACTGCTCGCTTTTCTTTCTGCTTGGTGAAACTGTTGTGATTTTGAAATTTTCCTCCTATATATTTATATTGCTCTTGTATAGTTGCAAAGTCTCCCTTGCATGGGCACAGGGGGGCTGTGCTGCTTCTCCAATTAGGGTGATCTAACTACCTTGCTGACGGGCCACTGGGCTTGTTTTCCTGATCGGTTGCAGGTCTGCCTACCATGCAGGCGCGGGAGGCGGCTCTGCTCTGCCCCTCCTCCAATTGGTGTCACGTGTCTACCAGGCCCGTGGACCCCTGGGGTGTTCTGCCGATCAGTCGCAGGTCTGCCTACCTTGTAGGTGCTGGCGGCGGCTCTGCTCTGCCCCTACTCCAATTGAGGTGACGTGACTGAAACCGCTGTTGACCGGTGACGAGTTCTTGCTTCCCCAATGTTGAAGAATAACACCAGAAAGCACACGCCGAGGCAAGGTCAGAGTAGAAATTAAAGTTTATTAAATGTCAGCAGAAAAGACTTCTCCCGGAGGAAGAAGGGGACCCAAGAGGTGGAATCCGTGGAAGGGCTGTTCTTTCCCCTTTTTATAGTTCTTTCAGTGATGGAATGTAGGTTGGAGGCCTACAGGTGGGCTTAATTATCACCTTTTGGGATGGGCTATCTCCAAGTCTGTTGGGGCTGTTTTCTGAGCTCCATTAACATTCTTTGAGGTGGACTTTGGCCTAGGGCCTTTTTAGGACTTCATTAACATTCCATGAGTTGTCCTGTGTTTTCCCTGAGTCATTCCCAGCATGGCCTCCATTTTAGATTTCACTCGATATTAGACCCAATTTACCTAACTACACTGACTACCTAACTTTAAATCTGGCTTCATTCCCCCATCTAATTTGGGAACTCCTTACTGCTGTAAGGAAGGGGGGCAAAGAAAATCTCTCTGGCTTCTTCAGGCTGAAAAGGGACGGTGTGGGGCAAGCAGTTTGGAGTCCCCCTTTAAAAATCGGGTCTATCGAGTGGGTCCGTGATAGAAGTCTGATTGAGAAGTAATAGATTGGAAGGCCATTTGAGTGATGGGTGGTCTATAAGAGAAACAAGAATTCATTAGTACTGGAACCAGATTGATGCAGCAATAAATCCCATAGCACAGGAATATGCCAATGAGTATGATGGCAAAGACAAAGACTAACAATGTTTTCCACCAGGAAGTACCAAGAACCAGGAGCTAGGATATTGTTTCCATGACAAAGTTGCTGAGGACATGGCTTCTATCTGAGCATGTAAATCTTTAAGGATATTTGTCACATTGCCTTTTCCTTAAGATACAGTTTAATAACTTAATGTCATCTGACTTGCAAAATCCTTTTACTAGTGTGACCTCTGTGTCTAATAGAGAAATCTTTAATTCTGCTACTTAGGGCTGGATAACCATACTAGCAAACACCATGCCTACCTGTGTAGGTTAGAAATAAAGGCCTTGAACTAAAAACTACTCTGGCAGTTCCTTTTGATAGTTATCAGGCATTCCTGTCTGAGAATCTCTTTTGAAGCCTCCAGTTTACTTATTTATGGAAGTTACATTTAACTATTATTTTATTTAAAATGCCCAGGAATAGCTGTGTTTTGGCTTTGACTGTCTTTGCTAAGTGTTTAAGATGAAGCAAGTCAAACTGACTTTTGTTTCCATCTATTGTTAACAGTCAGCTGAGTTTCCTTGGGAGTCCTCGGGAACTTACAGCAGCTTCTCAGATCTGCTAGTGCCATTTGCGCTAGGATGGGTCCAGGCCTTGCTTGACCATGTGGCTTCCCTTGGAAGCATCAGGCATGTCTCCCTTTTCTGATGACCCTCCTCTTCACAGCAAATGCACTGATTGGCTTTCTGTCCTCCACTGGTCTCATTAATCTCCCTGATCGGGAGGTTATGTGGCCTAGAGTTGCAAAGCTCTTTGGAAAAGTCCCCTATCCCCTGACTCAGACTGACTCAGAGGGCAAGAGCCAAATTTTTAATTTTGAAACTTAATCTTAAACATCCAGCAAATAAGTTTTAACAGCCTTATATTAAGAGCACTGGGCCTTAATGTCTATCTCTTTATCCTGTAGGTGATAACTCCTTATCTTACATTAACCCAGGTTGTGAGTTCTTAAATCAGTACCTCTGCAAAACATTAAAAGGCAATCTTTAAGCCATTTTGAAAACTACAAGATAAAATTATCAAGAGTAAAAACATATTTAGTTCATGTAGTAGCTACCTTGAATTTTGGTGAAGTTATACATTATATCCCCTGTTTGAGATCCTAGTAATCTTGACAAAAAACAACTTTTGGGCACAACTTTAAATGTACTGAAATCTAGCCTACTTCTTTCTTAGTCACTTTCACATGCAGTGAGATGGGACACAGAGCCTTATCTCAAGTAAGGTGGGGCTCTTCATAGATCTTAAATACTATAGTTCTGAAACTGATCTTTGCTTTTTAAACATTATTTTACAAAGCCCACATAAATTGTTGTGAACTTGAGCAAACATAACATAATATCACATCTAAAACATGAATTAAAGAAAGGCTGAAAGCTTCTAATCTTTTGTAGAAAAGTAGCAAAGTACTGTTGTGTTTTACAATAAAACCTTTACATAGATTAAGCTCTCATTAACTTAAAAAAACACTTGTTGTATCTCAGTGTAAAAAGGTAACATAGAACTGTACATATCTTATTGATACCAAGCCCAGTTCTAGAGCACAAATGATTTAATTATATCTCCAACATGACTTTCTTTTAAGCCTAAAATTACCATACAACTTTAGAACACCAGCTTGATATAATGCTCTTTCTAAAGCTTCTACCTAACAGACTTGTATACCTGGAAGATGTGAACACATTAATAGCACCAATTACATTGATGTTTTTATATTAACCAAGTTTAGCTTTTAAAGAGATAACATAGCACAATTCTCTAAAACAACAGCACTTGTTTAACCAGCTGTTTAATTTCTTTAAGATTACTTGCTCAAAAACTTATACTTGTAAGCAACTTACACAGACCTTCTTTATATCATTTACTTAAACTCTTTTAAATACTTAATCATATAGACTCTTATCCAGAAACACATTTCCCTCTATGAAATCCATACCTAGAACCTTCTAGTTTCTTTTTTATCTGTTAACCTCCTTCTGTTCACATTTTGAAACAATACTTGTAAATTTTAAATTTAATCAGATTATTTTATACACATCAACATTTTGTTAGGTTTTATTTTTGAACACCTAGAAAAACTTATAATAAGCTTAATTTTAAAGACATCTTTACTTTCATCTGTTTACCTAATTTAAATTGAGCCATTTGAATCACGTGAATCAAAGATATTTGGATCCATTTTTAAAATTTTCATGAGCGCTCCTCATCTGTCAATTGTTATATCACTGCATGATATATGAACATACATACACACATACAGACATACTGACATACAACACGTAACACAAGTGTAACACAACACAATCGTAAAAGCCTTGTTTCTTTCTCAGGTGAAATCTCATTGCAATGTTTAAAAACTCCATAGTTGATCAAAAATAGAACTTATCAGAAAAACATTAACTTGTCTGTAGGATCAAAATCATGAGCTCAAAAAAAATACAGAATCTAAGAAAAAAGCAAAAGTCCTAGAAAAAATTGACCGGCCTGTAATTACTCTTTGGTTTAATCTAGTTTGAGTTCCCATAAAAAGACACTTTTACTATTTTTTCTTCTTGGGCCTCAGATCTGTCTCCTACTGAGTGCTCCAGGCTTCTTCTATTTGCATATCAGCTTAAGTCCTGGCTGAGGTCTGAGAGAAACTGGGAAAACTGGAATTTTGAGCACAAACCTCATGCCTAAGGCATTTTAGCCATAAATCATAATTTCCAGGTTTGGATGTTGAAAATTATGATACAAGTTTAAGATACAACTCATAAAATTTTATTCCTTTTACAGTAAATTTTCCTACACTAGAAAAACTTGCTCACACAAAACTGAAAATAGGATCTTACTTAATAATATAAAGCTACCATCAGAAGAGATCCCTTCAGGATCATTAAGCCACTTTCTTTGTTCTGAAGTTTCTAAAGTAGTATTAAGTTACATTAAATCACCTGAAAAAATTTTAAAAGAGAACTACACACTACCATGTATATCCAAAATTAAGCTTTAAAAATTTCCAAGACTGTTGCTATTCAATGTTATTTCAATAAGCCAGACCAACGTCCCAATTCAACATTTTCTTTTCCTGAATCTTACACACTAAGGGGAACAGATACCAAATCATAATTTACTATCCTTGCCCAAATTAATGCACTGGTACACCTAGTGAAATCTTTTCAGGCTACTTAGTTCAAAATTGATGAAAAAATAAAACTGAATGATTGGGAGTTACTTGCCAACTTGGAAGAAGAGTTCTTTTAATTTTCTATCCTAAGTATCTAAGTTCTCTGGCATAGATTATCTGAAATCACAAGCTAAACAATTACCTAACCCTAACTTTTAACTGCAAGATTGTGCAATGCTTCAAACTCATTTAGATACCAGATGTTACAATGAAACATCATCTTTTAGACACACATTTAGCCTAGATTATCCCCAAGAAACAATCAGACAACTAGATAAGAAAATATCTCTCCAGGTTTTGAACTTCCATTTAATTATGACTCCTATCAGTGGCACCATAGATTTCCCCATGAGTGGACCAGATGCTTTCACATAGGGGCAACTATAGGTATAAAATTAAGGGCCTCAGTGTGACTGACTTTACTGCATTCAGGTGGAGTAATCCTTATAGTGCAGGGAAGGAATGAGGAATTTCCCCAGAGCGACGGTGGCTCTGGCAGCTGCTGGGAAATCCTCAGTCTCCCCTTTACTTATAGGATTAGCTCCTTTGGATAGACCCAATCCCAGGCAATCTGGCATATATCCTAACTTTTCCAGTAGAGTCAGTTTTTATCTGCCTTAGGTCTTGAAGGGGGAAGAGGGTATGTACTTTGATCGGCTAAAATTTCTCTCTTGATTTTTTCCTCAGTGAGTCCAAGATTTTTTCTCTTCATAGCAGATATCATAGCTACGTCTACTTTACACTGTTGGCATAATTTAGGATTTTCCCTTAGAGCAATGAAAATCTGAACATACAGAACCTCACACCATTTCCTTTTTGTAAATTTTATCAAACTGTCCCAATTTTTTTAATACGCAGGCTAGTGGTGCACCTGGCATATTGGAGAGAGAGAAGCTCCCGTCTGAGTGAGAAGAAAACAGGACTCAGGCGCCCACGCTGCGCCAGAGAAAACTGTTCTCATTAGGGACGTCTCCCTAGGTTTGAGCTTCCTAAACGGTCCAGAAAACCTGTCTCTCACCTTGCTTTGCCAAGGGGTTTCTGGTCCCCTTTAGCAAAGTGCTAGGGTCTCAGTTTGCCCTGTGCCAGAGACCCTGGGAGGATTCAGACTTAAGGGCATTACTGTATCCTCCTGACCACTAAAAACCCATTGCAAAAGAGAAACATGCTCTCTTTTGTTGCCTTTTCTCTGTGGACTAGCAGATTACCTGAGGAGTTGATTCTAAAAATGCCTCTCTAGCAGTTTAAAGAGAACACAGCTCATTTTAAACATTGGGCTGTAAAACAGACTATCGAAAGTTACCTATGCACCTTAGGGAACCTGGGCAGATTTTACTAATTATCTCATGCCTTTCTCAGTCCTACAACCTGAATTGCTAACATTTCTGACCTGCAAAGGAAGGGGAGCATCCAGGAGGGATTGGATGCGGGGTTTGGAGTGTTGCGTAGCCCATACGGAGGCAAATGTGATTGGGGCTTTCCCTTAGTGCCATTCATCTACCGATCACCCTAGATACCCCTGGGGGCTGTCGGGAGGAGGCTCAAAAGAAAGGAACCTTAAGAATCGTCTGAGAGTAGCCCAGACCGGAATTCCGCAGTTTTTCCAAACTCCTTCCCCCACCTCCACGCATCCGAGGCAGATCGGGATTCGGGACACCGTGTACTCACGCCAATTGCTCTCCGGGCTCAGACAGAAAAGTTGGAAGCGGCTTTGGCAGAACCCAACATGCCTGCTCTGTATTGAACAGGTGATTGAGAGCTGCCTAGGCCGAGAAACCTCTCACCCGAGTCTTGAAGTGTGGCGGCTGCACTAGTTGCGTTTAAGTAGCCGTCGGGTACCCACGTTACCCTTCAGAGAGAAAGAGAGAGAAAGATGCACCTCAAACAGACATGGGGTGCGTGCACTTACCTCGGTGTAGAATCTCGGTGGGACCTCCAATATGAAACCGCTGTTGACCGGTGACGAGTTCTTGCTTCCCCAATTTTGAAGAATAACACCAGAAAGCACACGCCGAGGCAAGGTCAGAGTAGAAATTAAAGTTTATTAAAGGACAGCAGAAAAGACTTCTCCCGGAGGAAGAAGGGGACCCAAGAGGTGGAATCCGTGGAAGGGCTGTTCTTTCCCCTTTTTATAGTTCTTTCAGTGATGGAATGTAGGTTGGAGGCCTACAGGTGGGCTTAATTATCACCTTTTGGGATGGGCTATCTCCAAGTCTGTTGGGGCTGTTTTCTGAGCTCCATTAACATTCTTTGAGGTGGACTTTGGCCTAGGGCCTTTTTAGGACTTCATTAACATTCCATGAGTTGTCCTGCGTTTTCCCTGAGTCATTCCCAGCATGGCCTCCATTTTAGATTTCACTCGATATTAGACCCAATTTACCTAACTACACTGACTACCTAACTTTAAATCTGGCTTCATGACTACCATGCAGGTGTGTTGCTGGGCCTGTTCCGCCAGTTTGTCGCAGGTCTGCCTACCTTGCGGGAACGGGCAACGGATCTGCTCTGCTCCTATTCCAAATGGGGTGAAGTGTCTACCGCGCCAGCAGGGCGATGGGCCTCTTCTGCCAGTCAGGTGCAGGTGTGCCTACCTTGCGGGTGCGGGTGATGGCTCTGCTCTGCCACTACTCCATTTGGGGGGTCGTGACTACCATGCCGGCAGGTTGTTGGGCCTGTTCTGGGTGCGGGCGAAGGCTCTGCTCTGCCCCTACTAATATTGGGGTGACCTGACTACCATGCCGGTGGGCCACTGGGATTGTACTAGGTGCGGGAGAAGGCTCTGCTCTGCAACTATTCCAATTCAGGTGATTTGACTACCACGCCTGCGGGTCACTGGGCCTGTTCTGGGCAAGGGCGGCAGCTCTGCTCTGCCTCTATTCCAATTGGGGTGACGTGACTACCATGCAGGTGTGTCGCTGGGCCTGTTCCGGGCGTGGGCGGTGGCTCTGCTCTGCCCCTCTGGCTTGATGACAAAGTGAGAGAAACCCGGGTGTTTGTGACTCACTTTCTTTACCAGGAGACCAACTGTTTCTGTCACCGCTGGTATCAATGAAGTTATCTCCTCTGCTGCTTTCTGATGACATCAGATCTCTGCCATGTTGGTATCCCATGCAAAAGGCAGCATTTTGTTCCCTTTGCTGGGTGACTAAAGCAATGGGTGAGTTCTGACCGGCACTCACAAGCCCCGTCTCAATCCTGTTGCACTCCCTATGAAGGCTCGGTTGATATTTACCTCCACAGTATTCAGCAAGACCCGGACCGAGAAGCAGTTTCCGCGGGTTCTTTAGCCCAGGGCCAGATCAGTTCCGGGAGGCGGAATTCGGCCGCTCTGGGCTCGGTGTATGTTCTAATAGAAGCAGGCTCCAAGACGCAGTTTCTGCGGGTTCTTTAGCACTGAGCCTGAGTAATTTGTCTGCAAGACAAAGGTGAATGGCATCCTGAAATTACCGGTTCTATAGCTGAATAAGCTGCGATCAGTCGAAAACAGGGATGGTGACGTCACCTCTCCAAGATGGTGGCCGCTGGGTTCCTCTGTGGTCTGACTGGTGCGGAGAAACGAGTTGGACTGCATGCTTCCCCGTCTCAAACCCAGAATTCAGCACTGAGCACAGTGATTGCATACCTGGCAGGAGCCCACAGTATCTGCACCGCTGTATATTTGCGTTGCTATCTCGTCGTTTCCCAGCACGCACCACAGATTCTAGCCACGGAGCGATTTCCTGAATAAGCCACATGACCTTCTGTGAGGACAAATCACTCGCGTTTGAGTTCCCGTAGCTGATCCTCGTGAGATGGAAATATGTACACTAGGTTTTGGAGAACCACAATTTTGCTGGAAATTCCTAACAAGATAGGTTTTAGCCATTCTAACTCGTCATTCTCCCGCACAGTGACGCGGTATATGGGGGTGATGCACTCCCTTCGCAGCCATCATACGATCCCCTGAAGTTAGTTTTCAGTACTAGGAAACAAATAAGTATTTCAGGTGGATGAATATTTCTGAGAAAAATCTTTTGAAAAGTTGATTATAAATCCACATACATGAATATGAATGAATTTAGGGAGTGTATAATAAGAAAAATATACTTCATATTTTGAAAAATCTGCAGAGTGAAAAAAATATATATATATGTATATATATACATACACACAGAGACATTAAAAAGTAGCATTATGTATGCCAATCGAAATTCACCATGAAATATATATCATCCACAGATCCAAAAATATTCATTTTAATGAACATGGATTTATGTCGTTCAACTAAGAAGCTCACCCGTATCTTGAATTTTCGGTTTCAACAGCATTTAGTAGGAGTGATCTCTTCTCACAATTTGTATCTGCCAAGCCAGCCACCTCACAAAATGTACGAGTTATACCAGGTAGAATTCGATATGTGCATATAAAAATACATGTGATGAATAGGCTACAGAGAAAGGGAGACAGTTATTCACATATTTGTTAACTTTTAAAACACATGGAGGACTATTTCAATTAAAATTCGCTAGATTTATAACACCTACCATTTATCATACGAAAGGCAAGTCCAACTATACACCATGCCTCCTGTGAACCTCTTGTATTTCTATTCTGTTTGGGTTATTTTTCTCCATAATATTAGGATTAGAAGTCAAAGTCTATTAGGGTATGTGTTAGTGTCAGGGATTCAGTATTTCGAATGGAAAATTTGAAAATGTATCCAATGTATATGCAAATATGTGCTACACAAAAAACTTCCCACTCTCATTCATAACAATGACTTGACATTACCTTCGCCCTACATAAGACACAATTAGAGGAGAGGAGTTAGAAAATCTGTGAATACATATGTGGAATGGAAAATGCTCAGGAGTTCACAAATTTGGAGGTGGTAGAGGAGTTTCCAAAAGTAAGGGACAGGGTAAACACTCCACAAACATGAAGTTCTGCCAGCCTGACATCTTGAGAAACTGCCTCTAAGGTTGGGCAATGAAATATATGCTGTTGTCAGGAGCATTAGCTTCATTTGGAGTGAGACCATCAAAGCTGGGTCTTCATCTATGTGACATGAATGACATTGTTTCTTATTTTCCAATGAACATGAGGCATCAGTGCTGAATTTTCTATTTGTATGTAACTTGTGGCCACTGGGGTCTAAGTGTCTCCCCGTGTGGACTGTAAATCCATTTGGTCATCCTCCACTATACGTGGTGTTTCTTGCTGCTGCACTGGGAGTTTGGAATTTGCTTCATGAAATACAAGGAGTTCAACAGGGACACAGTGCTGAAGTGAGTTCTGTCAATTGTGGTGGGTCGGGTTCTGCAGGAGAATGCACCAACCAGGCTTCTATCCCACATTGCTTGCCCCATTGACCATAGCAACCTGATTCTGAACATTGCCCTGAAACCTCTCCATATAACAATATGCTTTTACATATAAGAGTCTACTGGCTTCAAAATGTCAGTCACAATCCATTTGCAAGCCAATGGCAGATCCACATGGCCCAACACAGATGTTTTATCACACACCTGCCAACCACTGCTCTAGAACAACTACTCAACAGGATCCAACTTACTGGCATCTCTGTTCTACACCATTTTCATAAAACCAAGTCAATCAAGGCACTGTCTTACATACTCATGATCAGCAACAGGACATCCAAATGTTCTCCAGTGCCACCCAGTCATGGGAATTTCAAAAATTTTTATGGTATTTATCTAGCCAATTTTCAAGAAAGAAGTTGGAGGCACTGTGGGTTTCAATTTATTCAGGAACCATTAAATGGTGAGTAAGTTCATTTCAATGAAAACTCTGGAGAATTCTCACAGGCAAGGCTTCCCAAAGAGTGGCCAAAATGTCAGATTAAGCGAGGCCCATTGAGGTCTACAATGTGAGGTCCATGTGTGTTTTGACTCTCAAAAATGGCTGCCAAGTCTTTAAGAATAAAATCATGTGATATCCTGGCTGAGATTCCCTGTGATCTGTGGAAAGTCAACTTGGGCCTAGATGTCTTTCCAAGGGCAACTCTCATGCATGGCCATCTAAAATCCCAACACAATTCATGGCAATACTTCTCTGAGATCAGTACCACAACTCAGTCTCTAAGGGGAATCACACCAGGGTGCAAGCCCACGTGGACCCAGTCATCTCTTCAAACCACCATTCAAATGTCCACAATTAAAACCCAAACACTCCCACATGGCCCAAATCTTCTTCCATATATACACTCATCATAACCTGTGGCTGGAGGTTTCCATGAGGGGAGCAGCCCACGTCAGTGTCCAAAATAAGCTTCCTGCACCTCATTTGCCTAAAGTCAGGGTGGCATGGACACCCTTCCTGTAAACCAGGAGTGATCAAATAGGCCTTCCTTTAATACTGCTTAGCTTCTCTAACTTGAGGCCTACTGACTTTGAGGTTTAGATTCTTTAAGTGAATTCTAGTCATGAGAAAAACAACCACCTATGGGCTAGCCTCTGCTGGGTTTTGAAGAACTCATTTGACACAAAGGATCCCTGTTCTCACTTGATGGATGTCAGGAACCTACCAGAGGAAGGCAAGAGAGTTAATCAACAATATCTGATCTTTTTGCCATTTTGGTTTTCGATGCATGCATGGGATGTATCTTTAGATCCATCAGGTGCTGAGAATCTAAGCCTCAGCCTCACACAGGGCCAAGAGACTGATTCAGACATATCCCTTTTCAAAGCAATTAAGCATGGATCCACACGTGATGCCCATTCATTTGCATTTGAAAACTGTTTTCTTCAGGCTACACAAAGTGGTGGCTTGAGGCAAAGTTCTTCCTGACATTCAGGGCAACAGAACAATAGGTAATCAAAAGGACCAAAGCAGGGTTTCTCCACTGAGACTTTCCTGGTCAACTGATATCTGAGATTTCTGAGATGCTAGCCATTCCCTTCAACTATCTAGTACATGGCCATGTCACAGATATTGGAGGTGGTACATATCTTGGACACAAAACCATGATACTATTCTGGAGTGTTGCCAGAATTGAAGGAGAAAACAGGAAATTATGAAGCTAGTAGGTGTTGCCCATCCATAAGGCAAGCCTGATTCCACTCATATATTGGGCACAATGAATGCTGGCAAGCTTTCTAGTAGACAGGAAACATCCATTGATGCCTTCTCTCTTCTAATGTCTACAATCATGAACACAGTGGGATACACAGACACTCGCCTTGTCAAAGGACTTACTAAAAGTAGTCCACTCCAAACCAAACAAACTGCCTTTCCCACCTATTCTGAGAACTTGAGACAAAACCACAAAATCACACCCACACCCACAAAGGCACCTCCTTCCCCCAAGTAGGTCTGTGACTCTCCGGAGTGTCCTCTGACTGGTGGGCCATACTATGTTTCCCCAAAATGACCTCTCCTGTCTCAGTTCTGGTCTGCTCGGCCAACTCTGTGAAGTTGTCAAGAGCCAGTGGTGAGACACTACCTGCTTTCTGAGGAAAAGCCCCTCTTCAAAGGTTTCCTGGCATTTGGCCATCCTCACATCTGTAGGTTCAAAGAAAGACTGACTCTGTCCTTGGTAAATCCAAACATATGAGACCACTGGGACTGGGACAGGGACTGTGTCTGGGTTCCTGGCTTCCTGGATCCCAAGTTCAGAGAGTTTCATCACCAAGGAAGTGAGGTGAGGTCACTTCCTTCAGGATCTGAATTACATCACTGCCTTGGCAACCACTTTGCCCTAACAGTTGCTTCCAAAAGTCCCATTAGGTGGAGGCTGCCCCTGTTTTCCTGTAACACTTTCACAAGTTAGAATGTTATATCAATCATAAGCACCCCGGAACAGGTCTCCACACAGAACTGGTTTGGTCCATCTTTTATACATTAAGAAGAGAGAGTTATTCAGACACAACCCTTCAACCCAACCAGGATGACTGCCATGGAAGATGACTTTTGCTTTCTGAGGTATTTCATAGCTGCCTTCATCTTCACCAGGGATCATTTCTGCATGAACATTTGAGGTTCTCAGCAGGTGAAGATACCCTACATTCCTGTATTTTAAAACCAACTCTGTCCCTGCTCTTCGGTAAAGTTAGTGTATGGTTAGGGTTCATTATATGTTTGATTTGGGTTAGGAATCATTCTGCAGGATGAATAAAGGGATTGGGTACCTGCGATATTTATAAGAATATATAAGTGAAATATATGTATGAAAACGGAAATCAAAGAAAGATTTGAAGACCAGAAGGGCATTGGGCCCTTGATTGGGATACATAGTGTTGAATTACGTTCTGTACAATTGTCTCAGTTAAATCGATATACAATGGCATAGGAACTTGTACCTTGGATGATTGAATGTAGAAGAGAACATCCAGTTAAAAAGGGATAGTCGGTAGGATTAGAAAGATAGTCGGTAGGTTTAGGAAGAAGAGTGAGAATATGATTTGGAATAAAAAGCTTCTTTAGCAATAGGGTTTCGTTTAGAGAGTGAATGTAAATGTCAGTACATGTGAAGAGTCTTTCACAATGATGAACTGGGGAAATTATGTAGAAAAGCAGGTATCAATAGAGACATAACGAAATCAGGCAAAGTATAAATGAGTGATAGGATTAGACATTTTCAACGGGTTGAGTTTGAATATATAATCATAGGAAAAAACAAATATGTTGTCACCAATGGGATTGACATTTGAGAGCATTAGGCAACCTGGACACGGATGTTATTACTTATCCATGTTCACTTTCCTTTTAGGCTTTGGTACAATCATATGTGTGACCTTTACATTTTTTTTTTGTTCAGAATATTTCGGTGGTAAAATGTATATGTAGATCAGGTAACATGAGTATTTCTTTCACCATGTCTGGGAGCAATATTTTGAAGACATATACATTAGTATTAGGGGTACAAAGAGGTGTACCCTGTGTCTATGAATATAGAGATAATGCATGAATAGACGATAATATGAATAAATAATGTATCTGGTTCCACTTGAAATAATAGATTGAATTGAAATCTGAAAATATATAAGAAATCTTATATTGATATATAATCATTCATTTCAACCAGTTATATATCTAATGGTAATATTAGGATTATGGTTTATCATGAAGGGTGTTTGAGTTTTGCTTTATAAGTGATGATGTTAAACGAAAATAATGTGTTTGGAAAGAAGTCTCATGAAAAGACCAGACAAGAAACATAAAAGAATCATGTGTTCTGAATCAGAAAGTGATTGATCGTGAAACAAATGCCTATAAATTTTCTAACTTTTGAATGAAATATATATCCTATGATGTGCATAAACTGAAGACATCGTAACGTATAAGTGTTGAATAAAAATGAAAATCAAAATACACATCATGTCCCCTAAGAATATACTTGCATTGATGTTAAACTACCTCAGTAACTGTAGAAATATTAGGTTTTGTTTGCACCTTTCACTGAATTTAGTTTTCAGTACTAGAAAACAAATATGTATTTCAGGTGGATGATTATTTCTGAGAATAATCTTGTGGAAAGTTGATTATAAGTACACATATATGAATATGAATGAATTTAGGGAGTGTATAATAAGACACATATATTTCATATTTTAAAAAATCTGGAGAGTGTATATATATATATATATATATATATATATATATATATATACTCTCATACATACACCATACACACTCACATGCACAGATATAAAAAAGTAGCAATACAGGAGATCCATCATGAAGGCAGGCATGGAAAAATCAAGTCTATGACCTCTTCAGCTGCGCAGGCATCGGGAGTCGTAAACTGTCTAAATGCTGTTTGCTCAGAATCAATAGGCAATGTTGACCTAATGTGGATCTGGTGCGAACATTCTGGGCCCCCCAGAACACACACCGAGCCTGGATCGGCTGCATTCAACCTCCGGTTTGCCTGGTTCTCGTGACTCAGCACTAAGATCCCTCTGAAATAACTGTTCGGCCCTTCTGAACTTTCAGAGGTAAAAGCCAACCAAGCCTTCAAAGGCAGTGGCCACAGGATTGAAACGGCGCTTGGGAGAGACAGTCAGGACCCACCCGTTGCGTTGGTTACCTTGCAAAGGGAACAAACGGTCACCATTTGCATGGGATACCACCATAGCATAGAAATGATGTCACGGGCAGAGGAGATAACTTCATTGAAACCAGCATGACAGGTGTGTAATCCCCTAGCCATCTCTCTCAACACAGTGGGGAAACCTTAAGGGCCCCTCCCAGCTCTGCCGTAAGGGCCTCTCCCAGCTCTCCTGTGAGCGCGATAGCCAGACCTAGGGAATCAGGATTGGCTCTGGACTAGCGGCGTGGAATTCCGGGCTCCTGATTCCACAAGTGCTGACAATTGAGGTCTCTTACACCACGTACCTGTGGCGTGGCTCCCAGAGGGCAAGAAAATTCGCTGGGGGTCCTCAGCCCCAAACTCTACAAACTTAGGGTCTGAGGGAGGCAAACAGGGAGAGTGTGCACAGGCATTCATGAAAACAGGGCTGCCAGGAGTAGAGTTCTGGCTTGTAACCACTATTGTGGTGAGCGTCACAGGTGATCAGGGCATGGCTTGAGGAAGCACAAGAGAAGGCCCTAGGCACTCAGGATTGGAGATCCGCCAAGTCTGGGAGGAAGAGCTGCTGCACAGTGATTGGTTCCCACTTATTCAGAGGAGAAGCTTGGCCCAGTGCACACAGCTCCACCTACTGAAAGAGAAGTTAATTGAACTCTATGACTGCATGTATTATTATTATTTTTTTAATTTATATTTTTTATATTTCTTTCATTTTCATTTTTGTTGTTGTTGTTCTTTAACTTTTTTAATGTTTTTATTTTTTTATTTTTTATTTTATCATTATTATTATTAATATTATTTTAAATTTTAATTTTCATTTTTTAATTATAATTATTATTTAAATTTTTTTTCTTTCTTTATTTTCTTTTTTTTCTTCTGTCTTTTCATTTCTTTTCAATTTTCTTATTCTCCCTTCCTTGAATTCTACCTGTCTACTCTCATTCTTTTAGTGACTTCTTCCCTTCCCTTCTAATATCTTTCCTCCCAAGCATCAAATAAATATATAAGAGTAAGCAGTAACTCAGCAGTCAAACAAAACAAGAAGTAACATGAGCAGCATAAAAAAGCAAGGAAGAAAAGGAGTACAAACAATGATGGACAGCCTAAATATTCAGAAGGACCTAGAGTCATCAGAAAAATGGTCATATAAAGAACTCAAGAAATACCTTAGACAGATGGAATGGAACCTTAAAGAGGATACGAGACATCAAAACCAAACAGTGAAAGAACACATTGAAAATGAATTACATAAACAGATATAAAAAGAAATTAAGCATCTTAATTAGGAGATAGAGATTATAAAAAAAATCAAACAATAATTCTAGAAATGAAGGAAATGATAAACCAAATTAAAAACTCAATTGAGAGTATCACTAACAGAGTGGAGCAAGTAGAAGACAGAATGTCAGATAATGAAGACAAAATATATCATCTTGAAAAAAGTCTAGCCAACAAGGAAATGCTGGTAAAAAGTCATGAGAAAAACATCCAAGAGATATGGGATAACATAAGAAAAAAAAAAAACTAATGAGTCATCTGGATAGAGGAAGGTACAGAGATTCAAACCAAGGGAATGAGTAACCTGCTGTATGAAATAATTACAGAAAGCTTTCCAGAAATAAAAATGGAAACTGATAAAAAAAATTGTAGATGCTTACAGGACACCGAGCACACAAAATCACAGTAGACCAATGCCAAGACACATTGTTATGAAGATATCCAATATACAGAACAAAGAGAAAATATTAAAAGCTACAAGAGAAAGGAGGCAGATTACAATCAGGGGTAAACCAAAAATGTTAACAAGAGATTTTTCATCACAGACGCTGAAAGTGAGAACATCCTGGATCAACGTATTTCAAACACTTAAAAACAATGGATGCCAACCAAGAAATCTGTATTCAGCAAAATTAAGCTTCAGGTAAGACAACGAAATAAAAACATTTCGTGATAAACAAAAGCTAAAAGAACTTGCAGCCAGAAAACCAGCATTGCAAAGCATCTTAAGGATAACACTACACGAGGAAAAAATGAATATCAACAACGAAAACCATCAGTGGGAAGTGCCTCATTAATGACAGAGGGCGGGGGAAAAGTTAATCATGGATAAACAAACTAAATTAAAAAAAAAAGATAAATAATCAAAGACGGGTGGCAATACAAACCATATATCAATACTAACTCTAAACTTTAATGGCTTAAACTCGCCAATGAAGTGACATAGGCTTGTAACGTGGATTAAAAAAAACAAATCCAACAATATGTTGCTTCCAGGAGACACATCTGAATGGAAA
Source organism: Callospermophilus lateralis (assembly GCF_048772815.1). Taxonomy (NCBI): domain Eukaryota; kingdom Metazoa; phylum Chordata; class Mammalia; order Rodentia; family Sciuridae; genus Callospermophilus; species Callospermophilus lateralis. The sequence goes on along the minus strand of NW_027514371.1, from coordinate 1,035,046 downwards.
AGACATTCACAGGCTGAAGGTGAAAGGTTGGGAAAATTTATACCATGAACACGGTCCTTGTAAGCAAGCAGGGGTGGCCATCCTCATATGGAATAAAATCGACTTCAAGACTAATTTAATCAAAAGGGATAAGGAAGGACATTATATACTGTTGAAAGGAACCATTCACCAACAAGACATAACAATTATCAATATTTACGCAGCAAATAATGGTGCTGCAACATTTATAAAACAAATTCTCCTCAAGTTCAAGAATCAAATAGACCACAACACAATAATTATGGGAGACTTCAACTCACCTCTCTCACCATTGGACAGATCCACCAAACAAAAGTTGAATAAAGAAAATATAGAATTCAATATCACAATCAATACCCTAGACTTAACTGACATATATAGAATATATCAACCATCATCAAGTGGATATACTTTTTTCTCACCAGCACATGGATCCTTCTCAAAAATAGACCATATATTATGCCATAGGGCAACACTCAGTAAATATAAAGGGGTGGAGATAATACCATGAATTTTTTTCTGATCACAATGGAATGAAACTGGAATCCAATGGTAAAAGAAGGAAGGAAAAATCCTACATCACATGGAAAATGAACAATATGTTACTGAATGATCAATGGGTTACAGAAGACATAAAGGAGGAAATCAAAAAATTCTTAGAGATAAATGAAAATACAGACACAACATATCAGATTCAATGGGACACAATGAAACAAGATTCAAGAGGCAAATTCATCGCCTGGAGGTCATTCCTCAAAAAAAGAAAAAAACAAAAACAACAAATAAATGAGCTCTCACTTAATCTCAAAGCCCTAGAAAAGGAAGAGCAAAACAACAGCAAATGTAGCAGAAGGCAAGAAATTATTAAAATCAGAGCGTAAATCACGAAATTGAAACAAAAGAAACTATTAAAAAATTAACAAAACTAATAGTTGGTTCTTCGAAAAAATAAATAAGATGGACAGACCCTTAGCCATGCTAACGAGGAGAAGAAGAGAGAGAACTCAAATTACTAACATATGGGATGAAAAAGGCAATATCACAACAGATGCTACATAAATACAGAAGACAATTAGAAATTATTTTGAAAACCTATATTCCAATAAAATAGAAAATAGTGAAGACATCGATACATTTGTTAAGTCATATGATTTGCCTAGACTGAGTCAGGAGGATACACATAATTTGAACAGACCAATATCAATCGATGAAATAGAAGAGGCAATCAAACTACTACCAACCAAGAAAAGCCCAGGATCGGATGGGTATACAGCGGAGTTTTACAAAACCTTTAAAGAAGAATTAATACCAATACTTTTCAAGTTATTCAGAAAATAGAAAAACAGGGAGCTCTGCCAAATTCATTCTATGAGGCCTACATCACCCTGATTCTGAAACCAGACTAAGACACCTCAATGAAAGAAAACAACAGACCAATATCTCTGATGAACCTAGATGCAAAAATTTTTATTAAAATTCTGGTGATTTGGATACAAAGGCACATCAAAAAAATTGTGCACCATGATCAACTAGGATTCATCTCTGGGATGCAAGGAGGGTTCAATATATGGAAATCAATAAATGTTATTCACAACATCAATAGACTTAAAAATAAGAACCATAAGATGATCTTGATAGATGCAGAAAAACCATTAGAAAAAGTAGAGCATTCCTTTATGTTCAAAACATTAGAAAAACTAGGGATAAAAGGAACATACCTCGACATTGTAAAAGCTATCTATGTTAAGCCTCAGGCTAGCATCATTCTGAATGGAGAAAAATTGAAGGCATTCTTTCTAAAATCTGGAACAAGACAGGGATGTCCTCTATCACCACTTCTATTCAATATAGTTCTCGAAAAACTGGCCAGAGCAATTAGAAAGATGAAAAACATTAAAGACATAAAAATAGGAAAAAAAGAACTTAAATTATCACTATTTGAAGATGACATGATTCTATACATAGAAGACCCAAAAGGGTCTACAGAAAAAAACTACTAGAACTAATAAATGAATTCAGCAATGTGGCAGGAAATGAAATCAACATGCATAAATCAAAGGCATTTCTGTATATCAGCGACAAAACTTCTGAAATGAAAATGAGGAAAAACACTGCATTCACAATATCCTCATAAAAAATTAAATACTTGGGAATCAACCTAACAAAAGAGGTGAAAGATTTACACAATGCAAACTACATAACCCTAAAAAGAGAAGTAGAATAAGATCTTAGAAGATGAAAAAATATACCCTGTTCATGGATAGGCAGAACTAACATCATCAAAATGGCGATATTACTAAAAAGTTGTCTATAGGTTTAATGAAATGCCAATCTTAATCCCAAATGAATTTTTTGTAGAAATAGATAAACCAATCATGAAATTCATATGGAAAAATAAACGACCCAGAATAGCAAAAGCAATTCTAAGCAGGAAGTGTGAATCAGGCGGTATAGCGATACCAGATTTCAAACTATATTACAGAGCAATAATAACAAAAACAGCATGGTACTGGTACCAAAATAGGCGGGTGGACGAATGGTACAGAATGGAGGACACAGAGACTAATCCAAAAAGCTACAACTATCTTATATTTGATAAAGGAGCTAAAAGCATGCAATGGAGGAAGGATAGCATCTTCAACCAATCGTGTTGGGAAAACTGAAAATCCATATGCAACAAAATGAAACTGAATCCCTTTCTCTCGCCATGCACAAAAGTTAACTCAAAGTGGATCAAGGAGCTAGATTCAAATCAGAGACTCTGCATCTGATAGAAGAAAAAGTTGGTTCCGATCTACATATTGTATGGTCAGGCTCCAAATTCTTTAGTAGGACACCCATAGCACAAGAGTTAATAACAAGAATCAACAAATGGGAGTTACTTAAACTGAAAATTTTTTTCTCAGAAAGAGAAACAATAAGAGAGGTAAATATGGAGCCTAGATCATGGGAACAAATTTTTACTCCTCACCCTTCAGATGGAGCCCTAATATCCAGAGTATACAAAGTATACAAAGAACTCAAATAATTAGACAATAAGATAACAAATAACCTAATGGGCCAAGGACCTGAACAGACACTTCTCAGAGGAGGACATAGAATCAATCAACAAGTACATGAAAAAATGCTCTCCATTTCTTGCAGTCAGAGAAATGCAAATCAAAACCACCATAAAATACCATCTCAATCCAGTGAGATTGGCAGCCATTATGAAGTCAAACAACAACAAGTGCTGGCGACGATGTGGGGAAAAGGGTACTCTTGTACATTGCTGATGGGACTGAAACTGGTGCAGCCAATTTGGAAAGCAGTATGGAGATTCCTGGGAAGGCCGGGAATGGAAGCACCATTTGACCCAGCTATTGCCCTTCTCGCACTATTCCCTGAAGACCTTAAAAGAGCGTACTACAGGGATACTGCCAATCGATGTTCATAGCAGCACAATTCACAATTGCTACACTGTGGAACCAACCCAGATTCCCTTCATTAGATGAATGGATAAAAAAATGTTTTTTTTTTATATACTATGGAGGATTACACAGCACTAAAAAATGACAAAATAATGGAATTTGCAGGGAAATGCATGGCACTAGAGCAGATTATGCTTAGTGAAGCTAGCCAATCCCAAAAAAACAAATACCAAATGACTTCTTTGATATAATGAGAGCAACTAAGAACAGAGCAGAGAGGAAGAGCATGAAGAAAAGATTAACATTAAGCAGAGACATGAGGTGGAAGGGAAAGGTAGAGAAAAGAGAAATTGCATGGTAATGGAGGGAGACCCTTATTGTTACAAAAAAAATACATATAAGAGGTTGTGAGTGTAATGGAAAAATAAACAATAAGTGAAATGAATTACAGTATGTAGGGTAGAGAGAGAAGATGGGAAGAGAGCGGAGGGGGGATAGTAGGGCATAGGAAAGGTAGCAGAATACAACAGTAACTAATAAGACATTATGTAAAAATATGGATGTGTAACTGATGTGATTCTGCATTCTATATTTGGAGTAAAAATGGGAGTTCATAACCCACTTGAATCTAATGTATGAAATATGATATGTCAAGAGCTTTGTAATGTTTTGAGCAACCAATAAAAGAAAAAAAAGTAGCAATATATATGCCAATCGAAAATCTTCATCAAATATATATAATCCAAAGATCGAAAAATATTCATTTTACTGAACATGGATTTATGTATAATGTTATTCAACTAGGAAGCTCACCCGTAGGTTGAATTTTCAGTTCCAACAGCGTTTAGGAGGAGTGATCTCTACTCACAATTTGCATCTGCCAATTCAGCCACCTCACATGTGTGTACAAGTGATATCAGGTAGGATTCTATATGTGCATATAAAAATACATGTGCTGAATAGGCTACAGAGAAAGGGAGACAGGGATTCACATATTTGTTAATTTTAAAAACACATCTAGAACTATTTCAACAGAAAATTGACTAGATTTAAAACTCCTACATTATATAATGCAAAAAGCAATTCCAACTATACACCATGCCTCCTCTGAACTGCTTGTATTTCTATTCTTTTTGGGTTATTTTTCACCATCATTTTAGGATTATTAGTCAGAGACTAGTAGGGTAGGGGTTAGTGTCAGGGATTAAGTATTTCAAATGGAAAATTGGAAAATGAATCCAATGTGTATGTAAATATGTGCTACACAAAAATCTTCCCACTCACATCCAGAACAATGCCTTGACATTACCTTCGCCCCAAGTAAGACACAATTAGAGTTGAAAAGTGTAAAAATCTAGGAATACATATATGGAATGGAATATGCTCGGGAGTTCACAACTTTGGAGGTGGTAGAGGAGTTTCCAAAAGTAAAGGACAGGGTAAACACTCCACAAACAAGGAGCTCTGCTGGCATAAGAATTCTTGGGAAATGGCCTCTGAGGTTGGGATCCTGAAATATATGTTGCTGTCATGAGCTTTAGCTTCCTTCGTAGTGAGACCATCAAAGCTGGGTCTGCATCTATGTGACCGGGAAGAGATGGTTTCTTATATTCCAATGAACTTGAGGCAGCAGTGCTCAATTCTCTCTTTGTAGGTAAACTGTGGCCACTGGATTCTAAGTGTCTCCCAGTGGGGACTGTGAAGACATTTGGTCATCCTCCACTTTTCATGGTGTTTTTTGCTGCTGCACTGGGAATTTGGTATTTGCTTCACAAAATATAAGAAGTTCATTTGGGATACAGTGCTGGAGGGAGTTCTGTCACTTGTGGTGGGTCAGGGTCTGCAGGAGAATGCACCAACCAGGCTTCTATCCCACAGAGCTTGCCCCAATAACCATAGTAAACTTATTCTGAACATTGCCCTTAAAACTCTCCATATAACAGGATGCCTTTACATATAAGGGTCTCATGTCTGCACTATATCAGTCACAAGCCATTTGGAAGCCAATGGCAGATCCACATAGCCCCTCCATGATGTTTTTTCACACACCTTCCCACCACTGCTCTAGGCCCACTACTCAGCAGGCTCCAAATTACTGGTATCTCGCGTTCTACATCATTTTCATGAAACCCAGTCAAACAAGGCACTGTCTGGTATACACATGATAAGCAACAGGACATCAAATTTTCTGCAGTTCCACCTGGTCATGGGAATTTAAAAAATTTCATGGTATTTATTTAGCAATTTTTCAAAAATGAAGTTAGAGGCACTGTGGGTCTCAATTCATTCAGGAACCATTAAGTGTTGAGAAAGTTCATTTCAATGAAAGCTCTGAAGAACTCTCAAAGTCAAGGCTTCTCAAAGAGTTACCAAATGGTCACATAAACCCGGGCCAATTGACGTCTACAATGTGAGGTCCATGTATGTTTTGACTCTCATCTATGGCTGCCAAGTCTTTCAGAATAAAATCATGTGATATCCTGGCTGAGATTCCCAGGCCTCTGTGGAAAGCCACCCTGGGCATAGATCTCAGTTTCCAAGAGTGAGTCTTATGTGTGTCCTCCTAAAATCCCAACACAATTCATGGCAATACTTCTCTGAGGTCAATTCCAGAATGCAGTCTCTAAGGGTAATCACACCAGAGTTCAAGCCCAGGTGGACCCAGTCATCCCTTCCAACCGCCACAAAAATTACCACAATTAAAATCAAAACACTCCCACAGGGCCATCATCTTCTTCCATGTAGACACTCATCATAACCTCTAGCTGGAGGTTTCTATGAGCCCAAGGTAGTGTCCAAAATAAGCTCACTTGCCCCTTATTTGCCTAAAATCATGGTGGCCTGGAAACTCTTCCTGTGAACCAGGAGTGATCAAATATTCCTGCTGTTAAAGTGTTCCACTTCTCCAATTTCGGCCTACTGGCTGTAGGGTATAGATTCTTTATGTGATTTGGAGTCATGAGAAAATCCAAGCACATATGGGATAGCCTCTGCAGGGATTTCAAGAACTCATTTGACCCAAAGGATCCCTATTCTCACTTGATGGAGTTCAGGAACCTAATACAAGAAAGCAAAAATATTCATCCACAATGACTGCTCTTTTGGACATTATAGTTTTGGAAGAACATGGGATCTTTCTTTAGATCCATCAGGTGCTGAGAATCTAAGCCACAACCTCATACAAGGACAAGAGGCTGATTCAGACACATCCCATTCCAAAGAAATTAAGCAAAGAGCCACAGGTGGGGTCCATTCATTTCCATATGAAAACAGTGTTTTTCAGGCTACACAAAGGGGTGGCCTGAGGCAAAGACCTTTCTGACATTTAGGGTAATAGAAATAGAATTAAGCAAATGGCCCAAAGAAGGGTTTCTCCACTGAGACTTTACTGCACACACTGATATCTGAGTTTTCTGAGATGATCTCATTCCCTTCAGCTATCCAGAACATGGCCATGTCACAGAGCCTTGTGGTGTTACATATCTGGGAAACAAAACCATGAGTCTATTCTGGAGAGTGGCCAGAATTCACGTAGAAAACAGGAACTTTAGAAGATAGTAGATGTTGCCCATCCATAAGGCAAGCTGCAGTGCATTCATCAATTGCGCAGTATGAATTGCGGAAGCTTTCAACTAGAGACAACATATCCATTGGTGCATTCTCTTTTCTAATGTCTACAACCATGGATACAGTGGGATACACAGACATAGAAACACTCACAATGTAAAACGACTTACTAGAAACAGTCCACTCCAAACCAAACAAACCACCTTTCCTACCTATTCTCAGAACATGAGAAAAAACCACAAACTCACACCTACAACGGCAAAGGCACTTCCTTTCCCCAAATAGGTCTGTGACTATCCGGAGTGTCTTCTGACTGGTGGGCCATATTATGTTCCCCCAAAATGGCTTGTCCTGTTTCACATCTGGTCTCAATGTCCAACTCCGTGAAGTTGTAAGGAGCCAGCGGTGAGCCACTGCCTGCTTTCTCAGGAAAGGCCCCTCTTCAGAGCTCTGCTGGCATTTGGCCATCCTCACATCAGCAGGTACCAAGAAGGACTGACTATGTCTTTGGGAAAAGCAAACAAGTTAGCCCACTGGGTCTGGAGTGGGACTGGCTCTGGGTGCCTGGCTTCCTGGATCCCAAGTTCAGAGAATTCCATCACCAAGGAAGTGAAGTTAGGTCACTTCTTTCAGGAACTGAATATGGTCACTGCCTTGGTAACCACTTTGTCCTAACAGTTGCTTCCAAGGTTCCCATGAGATAGAGGCTGCCCCAACATCCTGTGACACATTCAGAAGTTAGAATGGTATATCAACCATAGGCACCCTGGAACAGCTCTCCACAGAGGCCTGGTTTGGTCCATCTTCTCTACATTAAGAAGAGAGAGGCTGATTCAGACACATCAATTCATCCTGACCAGGTTGTTTGCATGGAAGATGACTATTGCTCTCTCAGGTCCTACATAGCTGCCTACATCTTCTCCAAGGATCATTTCTTCATGGATCTTTGAGGTTCTAAGCAGGTGGAAAATCTTCTACATTTCTATATTGTAAGACCCACTCTGTCGCTGCTCTTAAGTTAGTTATATTGAGGGAAAAGTGTATGGTTAGGGTTAATAACATGTTCGATTTGGGTTACGAATCATTCTGCGGGATGAATAATGGTATTGGCAACCTGCGATATTTACAAGAGTATACATGTGAAATATAAGTATGAAAGCAGAAATCTAGGTAAGATTTGAAGCCCAGAAGGGCATTGGGGACTTGAGTGAGATACTTAACTTTGAGTTATGTGCTGCACAGATGTCTCAGATAAATCAATATACACTGGCATCGGACCTTGTACCTTGGATGATTGAATGTTGAAGAGAGCATCCAGTCAAAAACCGATAGTCGGTAGGATTAGGAAGGTAGTTGGTAGATTTAGAAAGAAGAGTGAGCATAGGATTTGGATCAAAAGTTCTTCAGCAATAGGGTTTCGGGTAGAGAGTGTATGTAAATGTCAGCACATGTGAAGAGTCAGTCACAATGATGAACTGGGGAAAACATGTAGGAAAGCAGATATCAATAGAGACATTAGGAAATCAAGCAAAGTATAAAGTGTGTGATAGGGTTAGACATTTTCAACAGGTTTGAAGTTGAATATATAATCTTAGGAAGAAACAAATATGTAGTCACCAATAGGATTGATATTTGAGAGCATTAGGCAACCTGGACATGGATGATTTTAGTAATGGATGCTATCTTTCCATTTAGGCTTTGGTACAATTGTAAGTGTGACCTTTGCTTTTTGTGTCCGGAATATTTCTGTGATAAAATGTGTATGTAGATCAGGTGACATGAGTATTTCTTCCACCATTTCTGAGAGCAATATTTTGAAGATTTATAAATTAGTATGTGGGTACAAATAGGTGTACCCTGTTTCTATTAATATAGACATAATGCATGAATAGACAATACTGTGAATAAATAATATAACTGGATCCACTTTAAATAATGGATTGAATGGATATCTGAAAATATATAAGAAATGTTATATTTATATACAATCATTAATTCCAACCAGTTATATATCTAATGATTATCTTATGGTTATGGTTAATCATGAAGGGTGTGTGAGTTTTTCTTCAAAATTGATTATGGAAATCGAAAACAATATATTTGGAAAAAAAGTCTCATGAATAGACCAGTCAAGAAACATAGAGAAATACATGTGTTCTGGAGCAGGAAGTGACTGAAAGTTAAACAAATGCCTATAAATTTGCTAACTAGTGAATGAAATATATATCCTAAGATGTGCATAAACTGAAGAAATAGTAATGTACCAGTGTGGAATAAAAATTAACATCAAAATACACATCGTGTCCCATAGGAACCAAAATGCATTGATGTTCAACTGGGTCAGTTAATGTAGACATATTAGAATTTGTATGCACCTTTCACTGAAGTTAGTTCTCAGTACTAGGAAACAAATATGTATTTCAGGTGTTTGAGTATTTCTAAGAATAATCTTGTGAAAAGTTGATTATTAATCCACATACATGAACATGAATGAATTTAGGGAGTGTATATAAGACACATAATTTTCATATTTTTAAAAATCTGGAGAGTATACACACACACACACACACACAAACACAGAAATTAAAAAATAGCAATATATATGCCAATCGAAATTCATCATGAAATATATATCATAAAGATGCAGAAACATTCATTTTACTGAACATGGGTTTATGTATAATGTTGTTCCACTGGGAAGCTCACGCATAGGTTGAATTTTCAGTTCTAACAGCGTTTAGGACGAGTGATCACTTCTCACAATTTGTATCTGCCAAGTCATGTAACTCAAAAGAATGTACGTGTGATACCGTGTAGGATTCTATTTGTGCATATAAAAATACATGTGCTGAATAGGCTCCAGAAAATGGGAGACAGTAATTCACATATTTGTTAACTTTCAAAACACATGGAGAACTATTTCAATTAAAAATTGACTAGATTCATAATACCTACCCTTTATCATGCAAAAGGCAAGTCCAACCCTGAACTGCATGTATTTACGTACTGTTTGGGTTATTTTTCTCCATCATATTAGAATTAGTAGTCAGAGTCTATTAGAATATGGGTTAGTGTCAGGGATTCAGAATTTCGAATGGAAAAATAGGAAAATTAATCCAATGTGTATGCAAATATGTGCTAAAACAAATCTTCTGACTCTCATCCAGAACAATGCCTTGAAATTATCTTCGCCCCAAGTAAGACACAATTAGAGAAGAAAAGTTGCAAAATCTGTGATTACATTTCTGGAATGGAAAATGCTCAGGAGTGCACAAACTTGGAGGTGGTGTAGGAGTTTCCAAAAGTAAGAACAGGGTACACACTCCACAAATATGGAGCTCTGCATGCCTAAAACTTTTAGAGAAACTGCCACTGAGGTTGGGCAATGATATATAGGTTTTTGTCAGGAGTTAAGCTTCCTTTGTAGTGATACCCTCAAAGCTGGGTCTGCATCTATATGACCTGGAGGACAAAGTTTCTTATTTTCCAATGAACACAAGGCAGCACTGCTGAATTCTCTCTTTGTAGATAAACTGTAGCCCCTGGGGGTTTATTTTCTCCCCGTGTGGACTGTGAAACAATTTGGTCATCCTCCACTTTTCGTGGTGTTTCTTGCTGCTGCACTTGGAGTTTGGTACATGCTTCACGAAATACAAGGAGTTCAACTGGGAAACAGTGCTGGAGAGAGTTCTGTCACGTGTGGTGGGTTATGGTCTGCAAGAAAATGCACAAACCAGGCTTCTATCTCTCAAAGATTGCTCCCTTGTCCATAGCAACCTGATTCTGAACATTGCCCTGAAACCTCGCCATAGAACAAGATGCCTTTACATATAAGGGTCTGAAGTCTGCACTATGTCAGTCACAAGCCATTTGGAAGCCAATGGCAGATCCACATGGACCCACCATGATATTTTATCACACACCTGCCCACCACTGCTCTACGCCCACTACTCAGCAGGTTACAAATTACTGGCATGTCTGTTCTAAACAATTTTCAGAAAACCCTGTCAATCAAGGAACTGTCTGGTACACTCATAATAAGCAATAGGACATCGAATGTTTCTGGAGTGCCACCTGGTCATGGGAATTTCAAAAACTTCATGGTATTTATCTAGCCATTTTTCAAGGATGACATTGGATGCACTGTGAATTTCAATTATTCAGGAACCATTAAATGTTGAGAAAGCTCAATTCAAAGAAAATTCTGGAGAACTCTCACAGGCAAGGCTTTCCAAAGAGTGGACAAAAGGTCACTTGAAGCCAGGACCATTGAGGTCTACAATGTGAGGTCCTATGTGTTTTGACTCTCAACTATGGCTGCCAAGTCTTTCAGAATAAAATCATGTGATATCCAGGCTGAGATTCCCAGTTCTTTGTGGAAAGCCACCCTGGTCCTAGATCTCAGGTTCCAAGGGCGACTCTCATGCGTGGCCTCCTAAAATCCCAACACAATTCATGGCAATACTTCTCTGAGGTCAGTTTCAGAACTCAGTCTCTAAGGGGAAACACACCAGAGTTCAATCCCTGGTGACCCAGTCATCTCTTCCAACCGCCACACAAATGACCAGAATTAAAACCAAAACACTCACACATGCCCCTCATCTTCTTCCATATAGACACTAATCATAACCTTGGCTGGAAGTTTCCATGAGGCACACAGCACAAGACAATGTCAAAATAAACTCCCTTGCCCTTCATTTGTCTAAAGTCAGTGTTTCTGGACACTGTTCCTGTGAACCAGGGCTGATCAAAGATGCCTGCCATTAATACTGTTCCGCTTCTCCAATTTGAGGCATAGTGACTGTCAGGTATAGTTTCTTTATGTGATTTGGAGTCATGAGAAAACCCAAGCACCTATGGGCTAGCCTCTGCAGGGCTTGAAGGACTCAGTTGACCCAAAGGATCCCTCTTCTCACTTAATGGAGATCAGGAACCTTACAGAGGAAAGCAAGAGACTTCATCCACAATGATTGCTCTTTTGGCCATTTTGGAATTGGATGCACACATGGGATCTTTCTTTAGATCCATCAGGGCTGAGAATCTGAGCCATGGACTCACACTGCACTAAGAGGTGGATTCAGACATATCCCTTTGCAAAGCAATTAAGCAAAGATCCACAGGTGATGCCCATTTATTTCCATTTGAAAACTGATATTTTCAGGCTTTGGAAAGGTGTGGCCTTAGGCAAAGACCTTCCTTACATTCAGGGCAACAGAACAATAGAAAAGCAAATTCCCAAAGCAGAGTTTCTCCACTGAGACTTTCCTGGTCACACTGATATCTGAGTTTTCTGTGATACTCACCATTCCCTTCAGCTATCCAGTACATGGCCATGTCCCAGATTGTGGAGGAGATACATATCTTGAACACAAAACCATGAGCCTATGGAAGAGTGGCCAGAATTCAGGAAGAAATCAGGAATGTAGAAAGGTAGTAGGTGTTGCCCATCTATATGGTAAGCTGCAGTCCATTCATAAATTGGACAAGATGAATGCTGCGAAGATTTCTACTAGACAGGACACATCCTTTGATGCATTCTCTTTTCTATTGTCTACAACCAGGGACACAGTGGGATACACAGAATCACTCACCTTCTCAAAGCACTTACTAGAAACAGGCCACTCCAAATTAAACAAACCGACTTTCCTACATATTCTTAGAAGATGAGACAAAATCACTAACGCACAAACACACCCAAAAAGGCACCTTCTTTCCCCAAGTAGGTCTGTGACTATCCGGAGCATCCTCTGACTGGTGGACCATACTATGTTCCCCTGAAATGGGCTGTCGTATGTCAGATCTGGTCTCCTTGACCAAAACTGTGAAGTTGTCAGGAGCCAGCGGTGAGCCACTGCCTGCTTTATCAAAAAAATAGCCCCTCTTCAGAGCTTTCCTGGCATTTGTCCATCTTCAATTCAGTAGTTGCCAAGAAAGACTGACTCTGTCCTTGGTTAATCCAAACATGTGAGACCACTGCAACTGGGACTGGGCCTGCCTCAGGGTGCCTGGCTTCCTGGATCCAAAGTTCAGAGTGTTACATCAACAAGAAAGTGACGTAGGTCACTTCCTCTAGAACTGAATGAGGTCACTGCCTTGGCAACCACTTTGTCCTAACAGTTGCTTCGAAGGGTCCATGAGATGGAGGCTGCCCCTACTTCCTTTGACACTTTCACAAGTTAAAATGGAATATCAACCATAGGCACCCGGGAACAGCTCTCCACACAGGCCTGGTTTGGTCCATCTTCTCTACATTAAGAAGATAGAGACTGCTTCAGACACATCCCTTCATCCTTACCTGGTTGTTTGTCATGGAAGATGACTTTTCCTCTCTCAGGTCTTTCATAGCTGCCTATATCTTCTCCAGGGATAATTTCTGCATGGACCTTTGAGGTCTCTGCAGGTTGAAGATCTCCTACATTCCTGTATTGTAAGACCAACTCTGTCCCTGCTCTTCTATAAAGGTAGATTGAGGGAATCGTGTATGTTTAGGGTTAATAACATGTTTGATTTGTGTTAGGATCATTCTGCTGGATGAATAATGGTATTGGAAACCTGCGATATTTATAAGATTATAGAGGTGAAATATATGTATGAAAACAGAAATCTCAGTAAGATTTAAAGCCCAGAAGGTCATTGGGTCCTTGATTGGGATAGTTAGCTTTGAATTATGTTCTGTGCAGATGTCTCAGATAAATCTATACACAATGGCATAGGATCTTGTACCTTAGATGATTGAATGTTGAGGAGAACATCCATTCAAAAAGGGAGAGTTGGTAAGATTACGAAGAGAGTTGGTAAGATTAGAAAAAAGTGTGAGTATAGGATTTGGACAAAAAGTTCTTTAGCAATAGGGTTTTGGGTAGAGAGAAAATGTAAATGTCAGCACATGTGAAGAGTCAGTCACAATGATGAACTGGGGAAAATATGTAGGAAAGCAGATATCAATAGAGACATAAGGAAATCAGGCAAAGTATAAAATGAGTGATACCAATAGACATTTTCAACAGGCTTGAGATTGAATATATAATCTTAGGAAGAAACAAATATGTAGTCACCAATAGGATTGACATTTGAGAGCATTAGGCAACCTGGACATGGGTGATTTTCATAATCCATACTCACATTCCATTTAGGCTTTGGTACAATCGTAAGTGTGACTTTGCATTTTGTGGCCAGAATATTACTGTGATAAAATGTATATGTAGATCAGGTGACATGAGTATTTCTACCACCATTTCTTGGAGCAATATTTTGAAGAGGTGTAAATTAGTATTGGGGGTACATAGAGGTGTACCATGTGTGTATGAATATAGACATAATGCATGAATAGACCATACTGCGAAAAAATAATACAACTGGTTCAAACTTTAGAAATTGGAATAAATTGATATCTGAAAATACAAAGGGAATCATATATTGATATACATACATTCATTCCAACCATTTATACATCCAATGGTAATATTACGGTTGTGGTTCATCATAAAGAGTGTGTGAATTTTGCTTCAAAATTCATTATGGAAATCGACAGTAATGTGTGTGGAAAGAAGTCTCATGAAATGACCAGTCAAAAACAAAGAGGAATACATATGTTCTGAAGCAGGAAGTGATAGAATGTGTTACAAATTTCTTTAAATTTATGAAGTTGTGGCTGAAATGTATATTCTATGATGTACAAAAACTGAAGAAATAGTAATGTACCAGTGTTGTATAAAAATGAACGTCCAAATACACATCATGTCCCATTGGAATCTACTTGCATTGATGTTAAAGTGGGTCAGTTACTGTAAAAATATAAGGATTTGTTTGCACCATTTACTGAAGTGAGTTTTCAATACTATAAAACAAATATGTATTTCAGATGGATGAATATTTCTGAAAATAATCTTATGAAAAGTTGAATATAAAACCACATACATGAACATGAATGAATTTAGGGAGTGTATAATAAGATACATATATTTCATATTTTGACAAATCTAGAGTGTTTATATATATATATATATATATATATATATATATATATATATATATATATACAAAATACACACAGAGACATTAAAAAGTAGCAATATATATGCCAATTAAAATTCATCATGAAATATATATCATCCACAGATCCAAAAATATTAATTTTACTGAACATGGATTTATGTATAATGTTTTTTAACTAAGAAGCTCACTCATAATTTGAATTATCAGTTCCAAAAGCGTTTAGGAGGAGTGATTTCTTCTCACACTTTGTATCTGCCAACTTAGCCACCTCTCAAGAATACAGGTGTGATACCAGGTAGGATTCTATATGTTCATATAAAAATACATGTGCTGAATTGGCTACAGAAAAAGGGAGACAGGAATTCACATATGTGTTAACTTTAAAAACACATGCAGAACTCTTTCAACAAAAAATTGACAAGATTTACAACTCCAACCCTATATCATGCAAATAGGAAGACCAACTATACACCATGCCTCCTCTGAAGTGCTAGTATTTCTATTCTGTTTGGGTTATTTTTCTCCATTATATTAGAATTAGTAGTCAGAATCTAGTAGGGTATGGGTTAGTGTCAAGGATTCAGTATTTCGAATGGAAAATTGAAAAATGAATCCAATGTGTATGTAAATATGTGCTACACAAAAATCTTCCAACTCTCATTCAGAACAATACCTTGACAATACCTTCGCCCCAAGTAAGACACAATTAGAGGAGAAGATTTAGAAAACCTGTGAACAAATATCTGGAATGGAATATGCTCAGGAGCCCACAACCTTGGAAGTGGCAGAGGAGTTTCCAAAGGTAAGGGAAAGGGTAAACACTCCACAAACATGGAGGTCTGCTGGCATAGAGACTTCTTGAGAAACTGCCTGTGAGGTTGGGCACTTGAAAAATATGTTGTTGTCAGGAGCTTTAGCTTCCTTTCTAGTGAGACCATAAAAGCTTGGTCTGCATCTATGAGACCTGGAGGACATGCTTTCTTATTTCCCAATGAACATGAGGCAGCAGTGCTAAATTCTCTTTTTAGGTAAACTGTGGCCACTGGGGGCTAAACGTCTCCCCATGTGCACTGTGAAGCCATATGGTCATCCTCCATTTTCATGGTGTTTCTTCCTGCTGCACTGGGAGTTTGGTATTTGCTTCATGAAATAAAAGGAGTTCAATTGGGTCACAGTGCAAGAGGGAGTTCTGTCATGTGTGGTGGGTCAGGTTCTGCTTGAGGATACAAGAACCAGGATTCTATCCCACATAGCTTGCCCCCTTGACCATAGCAACCTGATTCTGAACAATGTCCTGAAAACTCTCCATATAACAAGTTGCCTTTACATGGAAGGTTCTGCTGGCTGCACCATGTCAGTCACAAGCCATTTGGATGCCAATGGAAGATCCACATGGCCCCACCACAGATGTTTTATCACATACCTGCCCACCACTGCTCTAGGCCAACTACTCAACAGAGTCCAACTTACTGGCATCTCTGTTCTACACCATTTACATGAAACCCAGTCAATCAAGGCACTGTCTGGTATATTCATGATCAGTAACAGGACATCCAAATGTTCTCCAGTGCCACCTGGTGATGGGAATTTTATGGTATTTTTCTAGCCATTTTTCAAGGATGAAGTTGGAGGCACTGTGAGTTTCAATTCTTTCAGGAACCATTAAATTTTTAGGAAGCTAATTTCAATGAAAGCTCTGGAGAACACTCACAGGTAAGGCTTCCCAAAGAGTGGCCAAAAGATCACATGATATTATTCCCATTGAGGTCTACAATGTGAGGTCCATATGAGTTTTGACTCTCAACTCTGGGTGCCAAATCTTTCAGAATAAAATCATGTGGTATCCTGGCTGAGAGGCCTAGTGCTCTGTGGAAAGCCATCCTGGGCCTAGAACTTAGTTTCCAAGGGCGACACTCATGCCTGGCTTCCTTAAATCTCAACACTATTCATGGCAATACTTCTCTGAGGTCAGTTTGAGAACTCAGATTCTAAGGGAATCACACCAGAGTTCAAGAACATGTGGACCAAGTCATCTCTTCCAACCGCCACCCAAATGACCACAATTTAAAACAAAACACTCCAACGTGGCTCTCATCTTTTTCCATATAGACACTCATAATGACCTCTGGCAAAAGTTTTCCATGAGGGGCACAGCCCAAGACCGTGTCCAAAATAAGCTCTCTTGCACCTAATTTGCTTAAAGTCAGGGTGGCCTGGACACCCTTCTTGTGAACCAGGAGAGATCAAATAGGCCTCCCATTAATACTGCTTCGCTTCTCCAATTTGCGGCCAACTGACTGTGGGGTTTGGATTCCTTATGTGAATTGGAGTCTTGAGAAAACCCAAGCAACTATGGGCTAGCCTCTGCAGGGCATTGAAGAACTCATTTGAACCAAAGGATCCCTATTCTGACTTGATGGAGGTCAGGAAAGTTACAGAAGAGGCGAGAGACTTCATCCACAAGGACTGCTTTTTTGGCAATTTTGGTTTTGGATGTACACATGGGATCTTTCTTTAGATCCATCAGGAGCTGAGAATCTAAGCCACACCCTCACACAAGGCAAATAGGCTGATTCAGACACATCCATTCCAAAGCAATTAAGCAAAGAGCCACAGGTAATGCCTATTCATTTCCATTTGGAAACTGTTTTCTTCAGGCTTCACAAAGTGGTGGACTGAGGAAAAGACCTTCCTGACATTCAGGGCAACAGAAGAATTGGTAAACAAAAGGCCCCAAGCAGGGTTTCTTCACTGAGACTTTCCTGGTCACACTGATATCTGAGTTTTCTTAGATGCTCGCCATTCCCTTCAGCTATTCAGTACATGGTCATGTCACAGAGCTTCAAGGTTGTACATATCTTAAACACAAAACCATGAGACTATTCTGAAGAGTGGCGAGAATTCAGGAAGAAAACAGGAACTTAGGTAGATAGCAGGTGTTGCACATCAATAAGGCAAGCTGCAGTCCATTCATAAATAGGGCAGGATGAATGCTGGGAAGCTTTCTACTAGATAGGACATATTCATTGATGCATTCTCCTTTCTAATGTCTACAACCATGGACATAGTGGGATACACAGACATTGAAACACTCACCTTGTCAAACGACTTAGTAGAAACAGTTCACTCCAAACAAAACAAACCACCTTTCATACCTATTCTCAGAACATGAGACAAAACCACAAACCCACACCCACACCACAAAGGCACCTCCTTCCCCCATGTAGGTCTGTGACTATCCGGGGTGTCCTCTGACTGGTGGGCCATACTATGTTCTCTGGAAATGGCCTGTTCTGTCTCAAATCTGGTCTCTTTGGCCAACTCTGTGAAGTTGTCAGGGGCCAGCGGTGAGCCACTGCCTGCTTTCTCAGGAAATGCCCCTATTCATAGCTTTTCTTGCATTTGGCCATCCTCACATCAGTAGGTTCCAAGAAAGACTGAGTCTGTCCTTGGTAAATCAAAATAAGTTTGACCACTGGGACTTGGACTGGGACTGGCTCTTTGTGCCTGGCTTCCTGGATTCCAAGTTCAGAGAGTTCCATCACCAAGGAAGTTAGGTGAGGTCACTTCCTTTAGGAACGGAATGAGGTCACTGCCTTGGCAACAACTTTGTCCTAACAGTTGCTTCCAAGGTTCCCATGAGAAGGAGGCTGCCCCTACTTACTGTGACACTTTCACAAGTTACAGTGGTATGTCAACCATAGGCATGCAGGAGCAGCTCAACAAATGCCTGCTTTGGTCCATCTTCTATACATTAAGAAGAGAGTGGCTGATTCAGACACATCCCTTCATCCTGAGCAGGTTGTTTGCCATGGAAGACTTTTGCTGTCTCAGGTCCTTCATAGTTGCCTACATCTTCTCCAGGGATCATTTCTGCATGGACCTTTGAGTTTCTCAGCAGGTGGAAGATCCTCTATATTCCTGTATTTTAAGACCAACTCTGTCCCCACTTTTCTGTAAAATTAGATTGAGAGAACAGTGTATGGTTAGGTTTAATAACATGTTCGATTTGGTTTAGAAAGGAAACTACACGGTTGAGCAAACAGGGTCCTACCGTTAGCAATAATATGAGGATTATAAATGGACCGGCCATGGCAGATAAAAGCATAGTTAACCAGGTTGACTATGTGAACAAAGAATCAAACCTCCCTTCTGGGGCCTCTGTCTCTCTTTGACGCTCTTCAAGTCGTTTTCTTAATTTACTCATAGATTCTTTTACAACTCCAGTATTGTCGGCATAAAAACAACATTCTTCCCTCAATGCAAGCAAAAAGGCAACTTTCTCTCATGAAGAGGAGGTCCAACACTCGCCTGCTCTGTAAAACAACTTCAGAGAGAGAGAGGTTAAAATTCCTGTAAAGCTGTGATGTCGGTTTTTAATGTCTTTAAGCTTTGGTCTATTTCTGCTTCTAATTGTGTCTTTGTTGTGTTTCATGGACTAGGGCAGTTGTTCCTATGCCCACCCCTTCAGCAATTATTATTCCTCATAGGATGGCCAAAGTGAGGGATACAGGTTCCCGGTGTAACCGGGTTGTATGCCCCACTATTTGAACTTTAAATGAACCTACGTCATGATAGAGCACTCTGAAAAACATCTGCATCATTACATAATTAATCACATCTATTGACCATTTTATGTAAACATAAATAATGTTAAAGTGTATAGAATTATACTGTTTTAGGAATGGACAAGAAAATGCACCTAAGATAGCACCAAAGTGAGGAAAACATTCTTATTTGGTTGCATCCGGATTTAGAGGGCATTGCTTCTGTTGTAATCAATTAATCCCCTGAACCCCAAGTTTTGGTAGTTTTAGAATTTATACCCAACATGTAAGGGAAGGGGCTCAGAAGTTCACAGTCTGCAGAAATTCACAAAAAATAGTTTTTGTTTCTGTTTTTTTTTTTTTTCCTCTGTTCTGGGCAAGTTAACTTTTCAAGGACACCTTGGAAGGGGAGAGATTTTTTGTCTCTTTTTTTTCTCCCTGCCAGCTGTCACCATGGAGACCAGTTTCTAACTTTTTTATCTTAGAAATGTAGGCATCTCGGTGAAGCCCCAGCTCAAGGCCAGAGGCCTTGTTCACATATTTTGTGAAAAACTGGAAAGGCAGTGTCTAGCTTAGGGGTGGTGATTTTTCCAGCCAGTGGCCAAGTAGAACAGGGCAACACGAAAAGTGGAAGTTTATGTACACTGAACTCTTTCAGAGGGACTCTTTTGCTGAAAGACCTAAAGTAAGCCTTGGTGAAGACTTCTGGAGAAGGTCATTTAAGACATTTCTGTGGACCTGGTACAGAGGGGGAAGACGGGGTAGTCTAGGCTGAGAGCAGCTCCGTGAATCTAAGAATGAGAAAAGAGAGATGTAAAAGAAAAATGGTAAAGGGGTTTGGGATTTTCCTAGAACAAAACTTGAGCATTAGAACAGGTAGAGCAGAGGGGAAGATGGGAGTAAATATTCCAAAAAGCCTTTGAGGGACTTTAAATTCTTAGAAACCTCTTTTCAGTGATGACAAAGCAACTTTAAATGCCATTTTTATTACATCGTGGATAGGGGTCTGAGGGCTCTTCTCAGCTGGTTTGAGCTTTGGGTTAGCTTGCTAGAGGACTTGGTGGGACCTAGTGCAGGCCCTGACAGGAAAAGAGAGGAGTGAGTGGGTGAAGGGGTACCTCGGTACCTGCTACCTCAGCAACGGGGCAATGTTCTGAGAACCAGCGGAGGTTTGGGTTTTATATTTAGTAATTGGAGAGGAGAAATCAGGTTGCTAAGATGGGAGTGATAGCAGAGAGTCTAGAGCAGAAGGCTGAGGGTGAGGAACTATTGGAGAAGCATAGTACAGGATGTGAGCAAAAGAGGAAAAAGGATTCCACATAGGGAAATTTCCCCCTTTTGAGAACTTGCCGAAGTTAAAAATGTCACTCAGAATTTGATGATCTAGAGAACCCTCTGGGGGCCATAGTATTTGGTTGTCTAATTGGTAATATGGCCAATGCTGTGTACTGAATTTGATGAGGAGTTTGGGTTCCACCAGGGAGCCCCTGTATGCTCACATTCCCTTGACTTACACAAGAAGTCGGCTTCTCCCCCACACAGCCGTGGCTGTTTGTGGCTTTGATAGTCCACCAGGCAAACATAGTAATCTAGGCTAGCCAACCTGAATCTGTCTCGCGTGTCCCTGCATCCATAATGTTTGTTTCCATTATCTATGGTACAGAAGAGATTTAATGGAATTTTAGTGGGATCCTCTTCATCAGGGATATCTCAATAGGAAAGACCTATACCGACCTGACAAATGTCTGGGTGGAGAGATGGCCACCAGGTCTCTATGGGGCCTGTATGCGAGATAGACCATACTTCTTGTCTAGTAGGATTTGTGATCAGCCATTGCTGCTGAACCGGGTGATGAGGGTTAGAACTACTGGTGGCCAAGGGGAGAGTCTATAGTCTTATCCACATAGCGAATACGCAATTTGAAATGGTTACCAGGCTTTTCCAGTTTCCAACAAGAGTCTGGACACAGCGAAGGCTTGAGATGAGAGGCATGGATCCAAAAAGTGATTCCGTCTACTTTTACCGCTTTAGGTTTTGTAAGTAGCACCTGGTATGTTCCTTTCCAGTGGGGTTCCAGGGATGACACCTGATGTTGTCTTATGTAGACGAAGTCTCTTACTTGATATTGATTTAGAGTCCCCTCCTCCCCTGGTTGGTAGGCAGTGGCCAGCTGTTTCCACAGGTATCGCTGAGTTCTTTCAATGACTTTAAGTCTGTCAAGCAAGGGGGTGTGGAAGTGATCGTTAGGCCTTAGAGTTGGGGTTAGGTCCCTTACTGGATGATGGGAATCATAGAGAATTTCATAGGGGGTGAGGTTACACAAAGAAAGAGAGGGAATATTTCTCGCATGAAACAGTGCATAAGGCAGGAGCATAATCCAATCTTTTATGCCGGGCTCTAAGCTTAATTTTGTTAAGGTCTCTTTAATGGTTCTATTTATTTTTTCTACCTGTCCTGAGCTCTGGGGTATATAAGCATAATGTAACTTAAAATTAATCCACAGGGTCCCAGTTAACACCTGACTTACCTGGGCCATGAACACCAGTCCATTATCAGACCCTATTACCTTAGGCAGACCGTATCTTGGAAAAATATCTTTCAGAATCTTCTTGAAAATCATTTGTGCAGTTTTTTTTTTTTTGTGTGTGTGTGTATGTGTGGAAGGCTTCAGTCCATCCTGAAAATGTATCTACAAAGACTAGGAGGTATTTAAGTCCATACCTTGCTGGCTTAATTTCACTATTGTCCACTTTCCAAAATTGTCGTTTTCTGGTTCCTCATAGGTGCTTTCCTCTAGGAAACTGGAAGGGTAAGCATTAACCAATTGACGGACTCAACAGGCTTTTGTTACCCGTTCAGTTATTTTCTTTCGCTGTGAGTCGGTTAGTGGAAAACTCTGTTCTTAATCCTACAGGAATGCCTGCAGTTTCATTGAACCAAGGTGAGTGAGTTGGTGTACATTTTTAACGTAGTGTAGGGCTTTCTGTAATTGCAGCCTGAGCTCAGTGAAGTTGAGGTGTTCAGTGTCAGTGTCCATAGATATTATAAAAAACTTCCTGGTGATAAGGGGTCCATTGGAATTGGGCATCTCCCTCTAACACCGGGTATAAAGGAGCAGCTAAAACGCAAACCCAGGTATCCATAACCTGCAAAAGCCAGCAGTCCCAAGAAACTCTCTGAGTTGTCTCCTGTTAGATGGGGGTGGTATCTAGGCAATGCTTTGTTTTCTGGGCTCAGTGAGCCATCGTTTACTGCCCCTAAGGAAACAGCCCAGGAAGATTACTTCATGCCAGCAAATTTGGGCCTTTTTGGCCGAAACTCTATACCCGAGTTGAGCAAGCTCATATAATAGTGCTTGGGTCCCAGACTCACAGTTTTCCTTGGTGTTGGCTGCCAGTAGCAGGTCATTCATGTATTGAAGCTGGGTGATTTGGGGTGCGTAGTTCTGAAATTGCTGAGATCTCTGTGGAGGGCTTCATCAAAGAGAGTGGGGGAGTTTTTGAACCCCAGTGGGAGTCTAGTCCAAGTTAGTTGACCAGACGTTCAGGTTTCTGGGTCTACCCACCCGAAAGCAAACAGCAAATGACTATCTTTATGCAGAGGCAAGCAAAAGAAAGCATCTTTTAAGTCCAGAACAGTATACCATTTCCGCTCAGGGTTCAGAGTGCTAAGCAGATTGTACGGATTAGGTACCGTGGGGTGAATGTCCTGCACTCTGTTGTTGATCTCTATTAGGTATTTAACAGGGCGATTGTCCCGGTTCCTGGCTTTTTTTTCTAGTAGCAGGGGAGTGTTCATGGCCAATTGACAGGGCCTTAGGACGCCTAAGGTCAGATATTTCTGAATATGGGGCCTTATCTCATCTTTAGCTTTTTTTGCTTAGAGGATATTATTTGACATTAATTGGGGAGGCTGAGGTTTTTAACTCCACTGTTATTGGAGGTTGTTTCACGGCCAGGCCTAACCCAGCAGTTTTTGCCCAGGCATCTGCGTAATCTGTTATCCATTTCTGGCGTAGCTTGCCTGTTTGATCAGTCTTGGGGGGTGTGAAGAGTGGATGTTCATCTTCTACTAATTTAGTTAAAGCCGTAACTATAGGAGTTTATACTAAAGGATTTAGAAATTTCATTTGGTAGCCTTCAGGTTTAAAAGTTATTTAGGCCAAGAGCTTGGTGAGCAGATCTCTGCCCATCAATGGGTCCAGGCATTCCTGGGTTACTAGGAAGGAGTGATGGATTTTTCCTTTACCTAGGTCCATGGTCCTCTTAGTAGTCTAAGCCCGATATTTACTGCCATTAGCCCTTTGAACTACAGACCTTTTATTTGATAGAGGGCCCAATGGGGCCTTAAGGGCTTCGTATACTGCTCCTGTATTCATTTCAAAGTTTACTGGGGTCCGCTACACTTCAAAAGTTACCCTGAGCTAGGGGAAGTGATCTGAGCCCCAACTTTCTTAGTCATGCACCAGAGTCACAATGGCTGGCTGGCGTGGCTGTCTCTTTATAGGGCACTTTTTGGCCCAGTGTCCTTTTTTTTACAGTAGGCACATTGATCTGAGGCCAGGGGTGGCCTCTGGCATGGCCCCAGGTAACCCTTACTGTCACCTTACGTCTTAATTTCTGGCCTCTTTCTTGTTGTGACAAGGATCTTGGTCAATCCCTTAGTCTGTCTTTTGCTTCTCTCATCCTTCCTTTGCTCCCTTTCTTTCTCCCTGTTTCTCTCTTATAGTATACTTTCTCAGCTTCTCTGACTAAATCTCTCTTTTAAATTTTTTTAATATCCATGGCAGCTTGCCCAATTAAGGCCATTGTTACAGATGAATTTTGATCCGCTGCCTGAGGATCGAAAGGAGTATATCTTTTATATGCCTCCATAATTCTTTCTAGAAACAAAGAGGGAGATTCATCAGGCCTTTGAATAATTTCTCTTACCATGGCCAAATTAGTTGGTCACATAGCAGCCCCTTGGAGACCTGCTATTAGAGCCAGGCAATAATTGGACAGATGCTCTTTATCTTCAAAGGTGTTGGGGTTCCAGTTGGGTTGGTTTAAGGGTAAGCTGGCTTTGATTATGTTGGGAAGTTGTGTGGGTCGCCAATCAGGTCCGAGGATATTTTTTTTTTAGCTTCTTGGAGGTTTTTCTCTTATTCCTCTGTCATAAAGAAAGTCCCTAGGAGTTGTTGGCAGTTATCCCAAGTAGGCAGGTGTAAAAACGTTGGCGAGTTCTCTGAGTTCTTTTAGCCGGGCCAGCTTCCTCCAGGGAATGAGGGGCTCTGTGTGCCACGGGACTGTCATCTGGATGGCGCTGGGCCATCCTAGCTTCTTTGAATGGTGGAGAGGCTGAGTCAGCAGCAGGGGAATCACTTAGAGGGTGTTGGCAGTTGGGGGATGAAAGCAGAGGATAAGGAGGGGGAGGAGAGTCCAGTAGAGTCTTGAGACTCAGGGAGAACAGAGGGTGCAGGAGGAGGAGCAGAGAGTTAAAGAGATAGAATCATGGGGGAAGGAGTAGGAGTCCGTGCAGGGACAAGGAAAGGCTTCACCCTTGGAGGAGGAGATTTGCAGAGGTCCTGAGAAGTTAAGATATATGACTGTTGATCTGGACGTCTACGTGGCCCCGGCTAAAAGACAATATCTCGAACTTTTCAAATTAGTGCGAAGTAGAAAGATCCTTCTAGGGACCATCTGACTACAAAGTTGGGTCATTCTGAGACACAGAATCTGCAAGATCCGGCGTTTTACTGAAAAAGAAAGATTCTGAGCCCTTAAGAAGACTTTGGTCTAGTGATCAAGGGTCATGAACAGAGGCATTGAAGTGCTCTGTCCCATAATGAAATATACACAGACAATAAAAGCAATGACACAAGACACAGACAAGACAAGACAATAAAGACAGGCAATGGACGTCCAATACTGAGACCATGACTGAGTAGCCGGCAAAACATGATGGGCTGGCAATACCGAATCCGAAACAAAATATCACTGAATAAAGGAGACTATTGTTCCTCGATTTCATGAGTTCATTCCCCAGGGACATGGCCTGTGGCTCTGTTACATGTGTGTCAGCCACCATGGGAGAGAGCTCACGCTCTTTACCAATAGCCATTTTGTGAAACCCTAACCTGAATCCTGAAACCAGAAAGAGGGGCCTTATTTATCCCCAGAGGAGCCCGTTGGGGGTCTTTCATCTGCGGCTGCCGGATCTCACTGGGGCCACCAGATGTAAAGATCGGGCGAGGGTGGGTGGAAGAGACCACCAAGAGACTGTCTCATGCAACAGCAAAGGCTTTATTGGGAGTCCGGCATGCAAGGGCTCAGAGCTCACTTGAATAGAGCAGAGAGCCCTGAGAACAGCTTAAGAAGTGCTTATATATTTTCCTTGGAGAGGGCAGGAAGGAAAGTTTATTGATGGGTAAGTGCGAGTGGGCGGTTTGCGTGCAACTGGTTGACCGAGTACATTCTGCAGTTTGGCAGTTGGGGACAGCACATTCTGGGAACAAGAATAGCAAACAGTTCTCAAGATTTCAACAGTGTTTTGTTAAGCATACAGAAAATCAAGAAGTGACAAGTACCTATTTTATTAACCTTTCAATATAAGTATGAAAACAGAAATCTAGGTAAGATTTGAAGCCCAGAAGTTCATTGGGCCCTTGATTGGTATACTTAGCGTTGAATTACATTCTGTAGTGATGTCCCAGAAATATGGATATACAATGGCATAGGACTTTATACCTTCTCGGAGGTCAATTCCAAAACACAGACTCTAAGGGGAATCACACTGAAGTTCAAGCCAAGGTGGACCCAATTATCTCTTCCAACCGCCACACAAATGACCACAATTAAAACCAAAACACTCCCACATGGCACTCATCTTTTTCCATATAGACACTCACCATAACTTCTGGCAAGAGGATTCCATGAGAGGTGCAGCACAAGACAGTGTCCCAAATAAGCTCCCTTTCCCCTCATTTGCCAATAGTCAGGGTGGCCTGGACACCCTCCCTGTGAACCAGGAGTTATCAAATATGTGTGCCATTAATACAGCTCTGTTCTCCAATTTGCGGCCTACTGACTGTGGGGTTTAGATTCTTTATTTGAATTGGATTCATAAGAAAACCCAAGAACCTATGGGCTAGCATCTGCAGGGCTTTGAAGAACTCATTTGACTCAAAGGATCCCTATTCTCACTTGATGTAGGTAAGGAACCTTACAGAAGAATGTGAGGCACTTCATCCACAGTGACTGATTTTTGGCCATTTTGATTTTGGATCCACACATGGGATCGTTCTTTAGATCCATCAGGTGCTGAGAATCTAAGCCACAGGCTCACACAGGAGCAAGAGGCTGATTCAGACACATCCCTTTACAAAGCAATTAAGCAAAGAGCCACAGGTGGTGCCCATTCATTTCCGTTTGAAAACTGTTTTCTTCAGGATTCACAAAGGCGTGGCCTCAGGCAAAGAACTTACTGACATTCAGGGCAACAGAAAAATAGGCAATCAAAAGGCCCATTGCAGGGGTTCTCCACTGAGACTTTCCTGGTCACATCGATATCTGAGTTTTCTGAGATGCTTGCCAATCCCTTCAGCTATCCAGTACATGTCCATGTCACAGTGCTTGGAGGTGGTACATATCGTGGACTCAAAAGCATGAGCCTATTTTGGAGAGTGGCTAGATTTCAGGAAGAAAACAGGAACTTAGTAAGATAGCAGGTGTTGCCCATCGATATGGCAAGCCCTAGTGCATTCATAAATTGGGCAGGATGAATGCTGGGAAACTTTCTACTAGACAGGAAACATCCATTGATGCATTCTCTTTTTCTAATGTCTACAACCACGGACACAGTGGGATACACAGACATAGAAACACTCGCCTTGTCAAACAACTTACTAGAAACAGTTCACTCCAAACCAAACAAACCGACTTTCCTACCTCTTCTCAGAACATGGGGCAAAACCACAAACACACATCCACACCCAAAAAGGCACCTCCTTCCCCCAAATAGGTCTCTCACTATCCGGAGTGTCCTCTGACTGCTGGGCCATACTATGTTCCCCAGATATGGCCTATCCTGTCTCAGATCTGGTCTCCATATACAACTCTGTGAAGTGGTCAGGAGCCAGCTGTGAGCCACTACCTGCTTTTTTAGGAAAGGCCCCTCTTCAGAGTACTCCTGGCATTTGGCCATCCTCACATCAGTAGGTACCAAGAAAGACTGACTCTGTCCTTGTTAAATTGAAGCAAGTGAGACCACTAGGACTGGGACTGGGACTGACTCTGTGTGCCTGGCTTCCTGCATCCCAAGTTCAGAGAGTTCCATTACCAAGGAAGTGAGGTGAGGTTGCATCCTTCAGGAACTGAATGAGGTCACTGCCTTGGCAACCACTTTTTCCAAACAGTTGCTTTTAAGCGTACCATGAGAAGGAGGCTTACCCTACTTTCTGTGGCACTTTCACAAATTAGAATGGTATATCAACCATAGGCACCAAGAAACAGCTCTCCACACAGGCCTGATTTGGTCCATCTTCTCTATATTAGGAAGAGAGCCTTTAGTCCGGGGAGCACTGCAGTGAACCTTTGCACTAAAACTATTAGCAAGCACCTGGTGGAGGAGTCCTCCATAGGTAAGTGGGGCTTTTATAACATCTGATATCCGGTTAAGGGAGATCTCTTCTGATGACAGAGATGTGGCCTGGGGAGGCTCACATATACTCCTTTCCAGGAGAGTAACCAGAATCGTTCTGTCCTCTGTTCTGTTCTGTAGGGAATTCCTCTGGAACTGTAGAGAGGGGCCGACGGGCACGCATGCACTCCTACCCTGGAGCTATAGCAAGATGTTGCACTGTTCCACTGTTTTTCTGTTTAGGCGCATGGTTTCTGTTTTTTGTGTTTTGTTTTGTGTTCTATTTTTTTGATTGTTTGTTTGTTTTTGTTCATTTTGTTGTGTGATTTCAGTGGTAAAAACTTAAGGATTTTGGACGTAAAAATAGGTAATAAAGAGAGTAAGCCTGACACCCCTTTGGACTGTGTTTTAGGGAACTGCGATGAACTTTACTCGCCTTTGTTAAGCAGGATGATAGAAGCTCCTAGCTGGCTGCCTGGAGCACACCCATTGCAGAGGGCAATGCTTGCTGGGGACCTAAGAACTGAGCATCTCCCAGGTTAACAAGTGAAACTCCTTTAAAACCCCTTGTCACTCCAGATCAAGAGCGTCACAACCTTTGGCAGAGTCCCCTGTGTTTCTCCTTTGTTCGCAAAGCAATAAACCTCCCTTTTTCTTTTTCTCAAAACTCAGTCCTCATTATTAAATTGGTATTAATTGGCGTCAAGTTGAGGAATCGAACTTTAATTTACAAATTTGGTACCCGCCCTCCACCCCGGAACTTTGTGAGAGCTGTCTACTGAAATATTAGGAGATGAAGCATGCTTGGTGTGGAACTGAACAAGAGGAGCTAATCCTGTAAGTAAAAGGAGGGACTGAGGGACTCCCAGCAGCTGCCAAAGCCCTGTTGATTCAGGGAATTACCTCCTTCCTCCCCGCACTGTAAGAATTATGCCACCTCTGTCTTGTTAAAAAAGAGAAAAAGAAAAAGGGGACACTAAATGCAGTGAAGTCACCATGGAGACACTTTATTTTACATTTCAGGTTTCCCCTCTGTTAAAACATGTGGTCCCCCCCCTGTGGATATCTATGGTGCACACTGGTGTAGGAGATTTTTCTCTTATCTGCTCTGGTTTAAACGGTTCTCTCTGACAGCCATAGTCTGAACCTCCTTTCTGTCTGTCTTGTGTCTTTGTATCTGGCCCTTTAAGACATGTGCAATAATGTGTTGATATTATAAATTGTTTCTTGGGAATGATCTTAGCTGAATGTGTGTCTAAATGATGATGTTTTATTTTAACAATCTGGTATCTGAATGGGTTTTTGAAGCATTGCAGAATCTTGCAGTTAAAAGTCGGGTTTAGGTAATTGTTTAGTTTATGATTTCAGATAATTCATGCCAGAGAACTTAAATACTTAGTATGGAAAACTGAAGAACTCTACTTCCAAGTTGGCAAGTAAATTCCCAATCATACAGTCTTTTTTTCACCAATTTTGAATTGGATAGCCTCGGAAAATGTCACTGTGTGTACCACTGCATTAATTTGGACAAGGATAGTAAATCATAGAATGGTATCTGTTGACAAAACAAGATGTAAAGATATAAAATTTTGTGAATTGTATCTTAAATTTGTATCATAATTTTCAACATCCCAACCTCAAAATTATGGTTAAAATGCCTTAGGCCTGAGGTGTCTGCTCAGAATAGCAGTTTTTCCTGCTCCTTCCAGACCTCAGCCATGATTTATATTGAAATGTAAATGAAAGAAGCCTGAAAGCTTAGTAGGAGACTGATTTGAGGCCTAAGGGAAAAAAAAGTAAATTGTATGGTATTTACTAATTACTAGCCAGTCACTTTTTCTAGGACTCTTTTTTTTTTTCCTTAGATACTTTTTTTTTTTGAGCTCATGATTTTGAGCATACAGACCTAGGTTAATGTTTTTCAGATCAGTTCTATCTTTGACCAACTGTAGACTTTTTGAAACATTGCAATGGAGATTTCACCTGAGAAAAGCTACAAGGCCTTTACTATTATTATGTGTGCACACTTTTGTTATGTGTTATATGTCTACATATACATATGTCCGTATATCATATATATGATACACAAATTAACATATACAAGGAGCGCTCATAAAAAAGCGCTCATTAAAACAAATTTAAATAGGAGATCCAAAGATCTTTAATTCACGTGATTTAAATGTTTCAATTTAAATTGGATAAACAGATAAAAATCAATGTCTTTAAATTTAAGCTTACAATTTTTTTAGGTGTTCAAAAATTTAATAAAATATTAATATCTACAAAATGTCTAATATGCCTTGGTTCTAGGACCTTTCCTTCAAAATAAAAATGGTTTACACTGTCAATACATTTCTCTAGTATTTTGATAAATAAGTAAAGTAAATTTGATATGGGATTGCTCATTCATGAGTACTTTTCTTAGATATCTGATTGATTTACTAAGGTCTGAATAAGTTCTTATTAAAGTCTGTATAAGAATATAAAAATAAGTCATGGGTTAATGAGACAAAAATTTCTTAAAACATAAGTTTACCCATAACGTTGTATTTATTAAGTTTTATTTTCTCCAGAGCAAGCAACCATAAAAATTAAACAACTGATTAAATAAGAACTGTTATTTTAGAGCACTGTACTGCCATTGCTTTAAAAGCTAAACTTGGTTAATGTAGAAACATCAATGTAATTGTGATGCTATCAATGTTTTAATATCTTATAGGTATGCAAGTCTGTAAGGTAGAAACTTTAAAAGAGCATTATATCAAGCTGGTGCTCTGAAGTTGTATGGTAAAAAATATATTGGGGATTTATTTAACTGTTATCAATAAGATATGTAAACTTTTATGTTACTTTTTACATTGGGGAACAATTTAAATGTATTTTTTAGTTAATGAGAGCCTAATCGATGTAAAGGTTAAAAACTTTCAGCCTTTCTTTAATTCATGTTTTAAATGTGATATCATATGGTGTTAGCTAATGTTCATGTGACCTCAAACAATTTATGTAAACTTTGTCAAATGATATTTAAAAATAAGGATTAGCTTTAGAACTAAAATACTTAAGATTTATAAAGAGCCCTGCCTTAGCTGAGATAAGGCTCTGTGTCCCATCTTACTACATGTGAGAATGACTACGAAACCAGTAGGTTAGATAATATTTCTTTAAAGTTATGTTAAAAAGTTGGTTTTTTTTTAAGGTCAATATACGTAGGATCTCAAACAGGGGATATAATGTATAACTCAGCCAAAAAATTCAGGGTAGCTGTTACACAAGCTAAGTATTTTTACTTTTGTTAATTTTATTTTGAAATTTTCTTATAAGTGATCTAAAGATTCTCTGTTACTGTTTTACAAACGTGTTGCTTTAAGAACACAACATGGGTTTATTCAATATAATAAGTCATTACTTACAATACAGACAGAATAATACAGATAACAATTAAAAAAAGATAATTATATAGTTATAGACATTAAAGCCCAGTACTCTTAATATAAGGCTGTTAAAATTTATTTGCTGGATGTTTAAGATTAGGATTTAAAATTAAAGTTAAATGAAAAGAGCCAAGAAAACCAATATTTGGCTTTTGCCCTATGAGTCAGTCTGAATCCAGGGAACAGGGGACTTCTCTAAAGAGCTTTGAAACTCTGAGCCACATAACCTCCTCCTGATCAGGGAGATTAATGAGACCACTGGAGAACAGAAAGCCAATCAGTGTATTTGTTACGAAGAGGAGAGTCATCAAAGAAAGGAGACATCCCTGATGCTTCCGAGGGAAGCCAAATGGTCAAGCAAGATCTGGACCCACCTAGCGCAAATGGCACTAGCAGAACTGAGAATCTGCTCTCAAGTTTCCCCAGAATTGACTCCCATAAAAGGTCAGCTGACTGTTAACAATAGATGGAAACAAAAGTCAGTTTGACTGCTTCATCTTAAACACTTAGCAAAGACAGTTAAGAACAAAATACATCCATTCCTGGGCATTTTAAATAATAATAATAATAATAATAATAATAATAATAATAATAATAATAATAATAATAATATAATGTTAAGGTATGCACTTTATGTTTGCCTCCCAAAATAAGTAAGACTGGTGGCTACAAAGAAGAATTCTCAGACAGGAATGCCTGATACTTATAAAAAGAGACTATCAAGAAGACCTGCCACAGGGATAAGTTTTCAGTTTAAGGCCTACAGATATTCCTAACCTACACAGGTTGGCTTGGTGTTTGCTAGTACAATTATCCAGCCCTGAGTAACAGAATTAAAGGTTTCACAAAGAGACACAGAGGTCATACTAGTAACAGGATTTTACAAGATCAGATGACATTAAATTATTAAACTGTATCTTATGGGGAGGGACAAGTGTAACAGTAAAAGTTAAATATTAAATTGACAGTCCTGATAACTGGGGATATTAAAGACTGGTGAGGGAACTTCTATACAGTGACATGTTCCAGGTGCTGCAACATTTATTCAGTACTCATGGTTTTTGTTTCTCTCATAGAAGAACCCATCCCCAGATGACTTTACAACCTGTTCTTCCCCAATCAGACTTCAAACCGAACTGACTTCTAAAAGGCAACTCATGTCCCTCAACTGACTTCTAAAAGGCAACTCATGTCCCTCATCCCATGCCCACTCACGTCACCCTGTCTCAGGTCAGAAGAAGAAAAAATGAGTGACACCACTCTTCTTATAACAATGGAGAGAAAGATAAATAGACTATCAATATAAGTAATTAATTAAGTCAGGTAAAATCAGGGAGATCGGTTTTGGGTGAGTTCTAAAAATTTGGAGACTTTTACCTGAGGGATTAAAATTTCCTCAGTGCTCTTCCCGTAATCTATCAAAGATTTGAAAGGGACACAAAGAAAAGGCGGGAATGATAGACCCAACCTGATCTTTAATTTAAATTGGGAGCCATCTTGCCAAAAAGCGATGAAAAGATAATTTTGGCTTTACCATAAATTACTTCAAATTCTAAACCTGCTTGGAATGCCTGCCCACGCCTTGAATTCACCCATGCCCGGCTCTCTGACCAGATAGCAGCCCTCTCTGAAACTTTAGTGACACATCATAAATATTTGCCTTCTCTGGCCAGACAACAACCCTCTCTGAGGCTCTAATGGTCTTCATGAACTCTGATGTAGGGACAGCAAAAAAAATGTAGACTGCCATTAGTGTGATGTTTGTCAGAGTTCTGTTATCTGTAAACCCCCTTTTGTGTAATTTTCTGGGCTATTAAGCTGCCTGTAGGAAAGCTGGGGTTGCTGCCTTTTTCCCGCCGTTTTGTGAGGGAGAGGTAGCACAGCCAGTGGAAATAATAAGCTTAATTTAATTTGATTTTAATTAGAGTCAGTGGTCTATTCTTGTGTCCTGGTCTAACAGGTAAACACTCCAAAAACATGGAGCTCTGCCAGCCTAAACACTTCTTGAGAAACTTCCTCTGAGTTTGAGCACTTGAAATATATGTTGTTGTAAGGAGCTTTAGCTTCCTTTCTAGTGATACCATCAAAGCTGAGTCTGCATATATGTGACCTGGAGGACATGGTTTCTTGTATTCTAATGAACATGAGGCAGCAGTGCTGAATTTTCTCTTTGTAGGTAAACTGTGGCCACTGGATACTAAGTGTCTCCCCGTTTGGACTGTGAAGCCATTTGGTCATCCTCCACTTTTTGTGGTGTTTCTTGCTGCTGTACTGGGAGTTTGGTATATGCTTTATGAAATACAACGAGTTCAACTGAAACCCAGTGTTGAAGAAAGTTCTGTCACTTGTGGTGGGTCAGGGTCTGAAGGAGAATGCACCAACCAGGCTTTTATCTCACAGAGCTTGCCCCCTTATCCATAGAAATCTGACTCTGAACTTAGCCCAGAAACCTCTCCATATAAAATGATGCCTTTACATAGAAGGGTCTGCTGGCTGCACCATGTCAGTCACAAACCATTTGGAAGGCAATGGCAAATCCTCATGGCCACACCACAGATGTATTATCACACACCCACCCACCACTGCAATAGGCCCACTTCTCAGCAGGCTCCA
This sequence comes from Callospermophilus lateralis, assembly GCF_048772815.1. Lineage (NCBI taxonomy): Eukaryota > Metazoa > Chordata > Mammalia > Rodentia > Sciuridae > Callospermophilus > Callospermophilus lateralis. The sequence continues at coordinate 1,000,846 of NW_027514371.1, read as the reverse complement.
ACTTACTGGCATCTTTGTTCTACACCATTTTCATGAAACCCGGTCAATCATGGCATTCTCTGGTACACTCATGATCAGCAACAAGACATCTAAAGGTTCTCCAGTGCCACCTGGTTAAGGGAATTTCAAAGATTTCATTGTATTTATCTAGCCATTTTTCATGGATGAAGTTGGAGGCACTGTGGGTTTCAGTTCATTCAGGAAATATTAAATGGTGAGGAAGCTATTTTCAATAAATTCTCTGGAGAAATCTCACAGGCAAGTCTTCCCATAGAGTGGTCAAAAGGTCACATGAAGCCAGGCCCACTGAGGTCTTTAATGTGACGTCCATGGGTGTTCTGACTGTCAACAATGGCTGCCAAATCTTTCAGAATAAAATCATGTGATATTCTAGCTGATATTCCGAGGCTCTGTGGAAAGCCACCCTTGTATTTGATCTCAGTTTCCAAGGGAGAATCCCATGCGTGGCCTCCTAAAATCTGAACACAATTTATGGCAATATTTCTCTGAGATCAGTTCGAGAACTCAGACTATAAGTGGAATCACACCAGAGTTCAAGCCCAGATAGACCCAGTCATCACTTCCAACCACCAAACAAATGACCACAATTAAAACCAAAGCACTCCCACAAGGCCCTCATCTTCTTCCATATAGACACTCATCATAACCTGTGGCTGGAGGTTTCCATGAGGGGCTCAGCCCAAGACAGTGTACAAAATAACCTCCCTTGCCCGTCATTTGCCTAAAGTCAGGGTTGCCTGGACACCCTTTCTGAGAACCAGGAGTTATCAAATGAGCCTGCCGTAAACACTGCTCTGATTCTCCAATTTGAGGCCTACTGACTCTCGGGTATAGATTCTTTATGTGAATTGGAATCATGAGAAAACCCAAGCACCTATGGGCTATCCTCTGTAGGGTTTGAAGAACTCATTTGACAAAAAGGATCCCTATTTTCACTTGATGGAGATCAGTAATCTTACAGAGGAAGGCGAGAAACTTCATCCACAATGACTGCTTTTTTGGCCATTTTGGTTTTGGAAGCACACATGTAATTGTTCGTTAGATGCATCAGGTGCTGAAAATCTATTCAACAACCTCAAACATGGCCAAGAGTCTGATGCAGACACATCCCTTTCCAAAGCAATTAAGCAAAGATCTACAGGTGATGCCCATTAATTTCCATTGAAAACCGTTTTCTTCAGGCTTCAAAAAGGGGTGGCCTGAGGCAAAGACCTTTCTGACATTCAGGGCAACAGAACAATAGGTAAGCAAATGGCCCAAGGCAGGGTTTCTAAAATGATATCTGAATTTTCTGAGATGATCCCATTCCCTTCAGCTATCCAGTACATAGCCATGTCACAGAGCTTGGAGGTGGTTCATGTCTTGGAAACAAAACCATGAGCCTATTCTGGAGAGTGGCCAGAATTCAAGAAGAAAACAGGAATTTAGGAAGACAGTGGTTGTTGCCCATCCATTAGGCAAGACAAAATCCGTTCATAAATTGGGCAGGATGAATGTTGTGAAGCTTTCTTCTATTCAGGACACATCCATTGATGCATTCTCTTTTCTAATGTCTACAACCACGGACACAGTGGGATAAACAGACATAGAAACACTCGCATTGTCAAAAGACTTACTAGAAACAGTCCACTCCAATCCTAACAAACCGACTTTCCTACCTATTCTCAGATCATGAGACAAAACCACAAACTCACACCCACACCCAAAAAGTCACCTCCTTCCCCCAAGTAGGTCTATGACTATCCGGAGTTTCCTCTGACTGATGGGCCATAGTATGTTACTTCAAAATGGACTGTCCTATGTCAGATGTGGACTCCTTGGCCAACACTGTGAAGTTGTAAGGTGCCAGTGGTGAGACACTACCTGCTTACTCAGGAAAGGCCCCTCTTCAGACCTTCCTGGCATTTGGCCATCCTCACATCAGTAGTTACCAAGAAAGACTCATTCTGTCCTTGGTAAATCCAAACATGTGAGGCCACTGGGACTGGGACTGGGACTGCCTCTGGGTGCCTGTCTTCCTGGATCCCTAGTTCAGAGAGTTCCATCACCAAGAAAGTGATGTAGGTCACTTCCTTCAGGAACTGAATGAGGTCACTGCCTTGGCAACCACTTTGTCCTAATAGTTGCTTCCAAGTGTCCCAATTGATGGAGGCTGCCCCTACTTCCTGTGACACTTTCACAAGTTTGAATGGTATATCAAACATAGGCACCCGGGAACAGCTCTCCACACAGGCCTGGTATTGTCCATCTTCTCTACATTAAGAAAAGAGAGACTGCTTCAGACACACCCCTTCATCCTGACCAGGTTGTTTGTCGTGGAAGATGACTTTTGCTCTCTCAGGTCCTTCATAGCTTCCTATAGCTTCCCCAGGGTTCATTTCTGCATGGACCTTTTCATTTCTCAGCAGGTGGAAGATTTCTTACATTCCTGTATTGTAAGACCAACTCTGTCCCTGCTTTTCTGTAAAGTTAGATTGAGGAAACAGAGTATGGTTAGGGTTAATAACATGTTTGATTTGGCTTAGGAATCATTCTGCTGGATGAATAATGTTATTGGGAACCTGCAACATTTATTAGAATATATAGAGGGGAAATATATTTATGAAAACAGAAATCTAGGTAAGATTTGAAGCCCAGAAGGGCTTTGGATCCTTGATTGGGATACTTAGGTTTGAATTATGTTCTGCACATGTGTCTCAGATAAATCTATACACAATGGCATAGGACCTTGTACCTTGGATGATTGAATGTCAAAGAGAACATCCAGTCAAAAAAGGATAGTTGGTAGGATTAGGAAGATAGTTGGTAGGATTAGGAAAAAGAGTGAGTATATGATTTGGACAAAAAGTTCTTTAGCAATAGGGTTTTGGGTAGAGAGAAAATGTAAATGTCAGCACATGTGAAGAGTCAGTCACAATGATGAACTGGGGAAAATATGTAGGAAAGCAGATATCAGTAGAGACATTAGAAAATCAGCAAATGATAAAGTGATTGATAGGATTAGACATTTTCGACAGGCTTGAGTTTGAATAAATAATCTTAGGAAGAAACAAATATGTAGTCACCAATAGGATTGACATTTGAGAGCATTAGGCAACCTGGACATGGGTGATTTTCATAATCCATACTCATATTCCATTTAGGCTTTGGTACAGTCGTAAGTGTGACTTTGCATTTTATGGCCAGAATATTACTGTGATAAAATATATATGTAGATCAGTTGACATGAGTATTTGTTGCACCATTTCTGAGAGCAATATTTTGAAGAGATATAAATTAGTATTGGGGGCACAAATAGGTGTACAATGTGTGTATGAATATAGAGAGAATGCATGAATAGACCATACTGTGAATAAATAATATAACTGTTTCCAAATTTAGAAATTGGAATAAATTGATATCCCAAAATACACAGGAAATCTTATATTGATATACATACATTCATTCCAACCAGTTATATATCTAATGGTAATATTAGGGTTGTAGTTTATCATAAAATGTGTGTGAGTTTTGCTTCAAAATTGATTATGGAAATCGAAAATAATGTGTTTGGAAAGAACTCTCATGAAATAACCAGTCAAAAACAAAGAGGAATACATGTGTTCTGAAGCAGGAAGTGATTGAATGTGTTACAAATGTCTTTCAATTTGTGAACTTGTGGATGAAATGTATATTCTACGATGTATAAAAACTGAAGAAATAGTAATGTACCAGTGTTGAATTAAAATGAACATCAAAATACACATCATGTCCCATAGAAATCTACTTTCATTGATGTTAAATTGGGTCAGTTACTGTAGAAATATAAGGCTTTGTTTGCACCATTCACTGAAGTGAGTTTTCAGTACTAGGAAACAAATATGAATTTCAGGTGGATGAATATTTCTAAAAACAATCTTATGAAAAGTTGATTATAAAAGCACATACATGAACATCAGTGAATTATTTAGGGAGTGTATAATAAGACACATATATTTCATATTTTGAAAATATATATATCACACAGATACATTAGAAAGTAGCAATATATATGCCAATCAAAATTCATCATGAAATATATATCATTCACAGATCCAAAAATATTAATTTTACTGAACATGGATTTATTTATAATGTTTTTCAACTAAGAAGCTCACTCATAGTTTGAATTTTCAGTTCCAAAAACATTTAGGAGGAGTCATCTCTTCTCATACTTTGTATCTCCCAAGTTAGCCACCTCACAAAAATGTACGTGTGATACCAGGTAGGATTTTATATGTGCATATAAAAATACATGTGCTGAATTGGCTACAGAAAAAGGGAGACAGAAATTCACATATGTGTTAACTTTAAAAACACATGGAGAACTATTTCAACAAAAAATTAACAAGATTTATAACTCTTACCCTATATCATGCAAAAGGCAAGACCAACTATACGCCATGCCTCCTCTCAACCGCTTGTATTTCTATTCTGTTTGGGTTATTTTTCTCCATCATATTAGGATTAGTAGTCAGAGTCTAGTAGGGTATGTGTTAGTGTCAGAGATTCAGTATTTTGAATGGAAAATTGAAAAATGAATCCAATGTGTATGTAAATATGTGCTACACGAAAATCTTCCCACTCTCATCCAGAACAATGCCTTGACAACACCTACGGCCCAAGTATGACACAATCAGAGGAGAAAAGTTAGAAAATCCGTGAATACATATCTAGAATGAAATATTGTAGTAAGCCATTGTTGTAAATTGTGGCCGCCATTAGAAGATGGCGCCGGCTTCCACTGTGGCCTGTGATAAATCAAATTCCTTTGTGGAGAGTTGGCGCGCTATCTCTTGCCACCCTATAAAAAAGACCCATGCGGCAGCTTAAGATTGGTACGTGGGAGGCTTTATTAGGCTGTGCTTGGGCCCTCAGAGGGAAGGAGAAGAAAGAAAGTGAGTCACTATAAGATACTTAAATCAAGGCCTGAATAAACTGCTGAAAGAAGATTCCTGAGTTGCGTCTTCCTTGCGGGCAAGGGGTCGCGACAAGTGGTGCCGAGAGACCCGGGAACCAGAACTTTCAGCAGTCAGGGGTGGTGCACCAATTAGTCCCCAGGTAAGGTGGGACCCGCAGGTAAAGCGGAAGATCAGTCCTAGATAAGCAGGACCCGCATCAAAGCGGAGATTAGTCCCAGGTTAATTGGGACCTGCGTTTAAAGCAGAGATTAGTCCCAGGTTAATTGGGACCCCGGTTAAAGCGGGGATTAGTCCTAGGTAATTTAGGACCCGCTGTCAAGGCGGCAGCTCCTCTGTAAAGCCAGAGAGAGCATTAAATCTTATTGCAGCTGCATTGTGTACTTTTGCTCTTACTTTCACTCTTGTTTGTTGTGTGTCTTTTGTTGTGTCATGGGTGCCGTATCTTCAAGTCCGCTTCTCCTGGCCCTAGATAACCTGTTACGTTCCAAGGGCCTAAAAGTGAAACGTAGTACTTTACAGAGATTTTTACAGAAGACAGATGTTATCGCACCGTGGTTTGCATTTTCTGGCAGTCTTACTCTGCCTAGCTGGGATAAGTTAGGCACAGACCTTGACTTTGCTTCTGAGCAGGGCATATTAGAGGGTGGGGTGATACCCCTTTGGAAGATGATTCGTAGTTGCCTCACAGATAGCAGATGTCAGGAAGCACTTACTAAAGGACAAGAAATTTTAGAGCAATTACATGAAGAAAAATCAGAAATGGCAGGCAGTGAGGTATTTCAGGAGGATGGCAGTGTGCGGAGCGAGAAACAGGGGAGGAAACAATTATCTCCGGCAGGCAGTGACATATTTCAGGAGGATGGCAGTGTGCGGAGCGAGAAACAGGGGAGGAGGCGATTGTCTCTGGCACGGAGTGAAATATTTCAGGAGGAGGGGAATGTGCAGAGCGAGAAACGGGGGAGGAAACGCTTGTATCCAGATCTCAGTACACTGCGCACACTCCCATGCAAAAGTGGGTCAGAAGAGGAGGAGGATGAACAGCAGGAGCTCGGGAGACTGTCTTGGCAGCTAGGGAGTTTAACTATGGGAGAAGGAAACAAAAATAAACAGGAGCTCAGAAAAAAAAAAAAAAAAAAAAAAAATCCTCCGGACCCGCCGCCGTACGGTGGGGGTGTTTCGAGGAGAGCTTTCCATGCCCAAACATAGAGGGGGCTGTTAACATTTTTACTGATGGTTCCAAGTCTGGAATGGGAGCCTACGTAATTAATGACTCTCCCCCTATCCAGCATCAATTTGCTCCTGGAAATCCACAATGGGTAGAACTACAAATTGTTATTGAAGTTTTTAAACAGTGTTCTTTTCCTTTTAATCTTATTTCGGACTCCAGTTATGTGGTACAAGCACTAAAAGTCCTGGAGGCCGTGGGAACTATTAGTGATGCCCACAATGTGTCTGTTTACTTTACTCAGCTTCAACAGCTTATCTCTAACCGCACTGCTTCTTTTTATCCAATGCACATCAGGGCTCACACCTCTCTTCCTGGTCCGTTATCCCAAGGTAATGCCTGTGCGGACTTAGCCACTAGAAGTCAATTGATATGCTTGGCTTCCTCCTTAGAGAGGGCTAAGTTGTTTCACCAAAACTTCCATGTTAATGCATTAACGCTGCGCAGGCGTTTTTCCATTTCAAGAGCGGATGCTCGGCAGATAGTATTGCAATGTCCCCATTGTGTCACATTTCTTCATCCCCCTAATTATGGAGTAAACCCACGGGGATTAAAGCCATTGGTTGTTTGGCAAATGGATGTGACACATATACCTGACTTTGGTAACCTTAAGTATGTGCATGTTTCCGTTGATACGTGCTCTGGAATTATCCATGCTTCTGCTTTATCGGGAGAAAAGGCACGTAATGTCATTACTCACTGTTTAGAGGCATGGGCAGCATGGGGTGCACCTGCATCCCTTAAGACTGATAATGGACCTGCTTATACTGGCAGACAATTTACAGCTTTTTGTTCTACTATGGGAGTGCAACTTACTCATGGTTTGCCTTATAATCCTCAAGGACAAGGCATTGTTGAACGTGCTCATCGCACCTTAAAGGAAACTTTACAAAAACAAAAAGGGGGAATAGGAGCTGAACACACTCCTAAAGAACGCCTGTCCTTAGCTCTCTTTACCATTAATTTTTTGAATTTGGATATTCATGGTCGCTCTGCGGCCGATAGACATGTGTCCCCTCAGCCCTCTGTGATTGGCTATGTTAAGTGGAAGGATGTTCTTACGGGCCAATGGAATGGCCCTGACCCCGTGCTGACATGGGCACGAGGATCTGTATGTGTTTTTCCCCAGGATCGTACGGAACCGTTGTGGGTCCCTGAACGCTTGACAAGAAGAGTCTCGACATCAGCTGACCAGCAACAAGAGATACCACAACAATCCTGTGATAAAGATCTTCATTCTGCTAAGTGCTCTGGCTCTGGTGCTGGTGCCGATGGCACAGGCGACACCAATGCAGTGGTGGGCAGTGGCACGGGCATGGCCAATGCCGATGCCGGTTCATGGTAATTCTAATGTCCTCCCCACTCTTTTTTCTACCTCATGTGAGATGTCTGCTCCCTGTGCCTCTCCTAGAGGGGACATGGAGAGAATTTTTAATCAATCTCAAGTTAATCTTACAGGAGTTTTTTGTTTCAGCCTTAAAAACGCTAATTGCATTAGCCTTAAGACCAAAAATTTGACTAACTGGGAGGAACCATTGCGGTCCAATCAGGTCTCAGGAAGCATTATCAGTGCTGTATTGAGCAAAGTAGTTTCGGGGAAGCAATCAGGCTCAGGGACCCCCGCAAACAGCAGCTCTGCTCTTAACATAACTACCTTGGCTATTATCTCCGAGGTGCTAATCCCAGTGCCTCCTTCTTCTAGTAATATTTATAATGCCACTCATTTCAAGGCCTCTCCTTACTGTTCCCCTATTCTTGGTTTCCCCCCAACATTTACGCCTTGTCAGGATCATTCTTGGGAGAAACATCAAGTTGCTAAAGGTTTCTCCCTTTCCCCCTCTCTTAAGAGGTATGTTTATAACTTTAACAGTAGTGCCAGCTCCTCTACAGGAGTAGGTTGGTCCTGGTTTTAATGGCTGATTTCCAATGAAAAGGGGGCTTCAGCCGATATTTCTGCATTGGCTCAGTTGCTAGGAGCCAAAAGTTGGCTGGCTAATATCTCTGGTACTGTTAGGGAAAGTGAACAAGGTAATAGACTTACATCTGTTTCATTCAACTCTCTGTTGTATAATGCCACATTGCCTCCTGCAATGGTCTGTGTCCAATCCCCTTTCTTATTCCTTTTGGCTGAGGCCACCTCATTGGAGATGCTGGATTGTTCTCATACTACCTGTCTCTTATCTGAGTGTTGGAATGGTTCCTGGACTATAGCAGTGGTTATGAAAATTCCAACTTTCGTCCCAATCCCGGTCACTGCGGATCCTGATAAATTCCCTATTGTTGAGCTACTTAGAGTCCGCAGAGATTTTGGGATCACAGCGGCTATAGTGACAGCCGTGGCGATATCTGCTGCTGCAGCGGTTACGGCCGGAGTGGCTATGACCAATCAAGTACAAACTGCTGCCACCATTAATCAAGTTGTCCAACAAACTTCCACTATACTTGAATCCCAAAATACAATTAATCAACATATTTTGTCAGGGATTTTAGCTGCCAATCAAAGAATAGATTTACTCCAAGCTCAGGTAGAAGAATTGGCTGACTTAGTACTTTTGGGTTGTGTTGACCAACGTGCACATTTATGCATAACCTCTGTCAGATTTAATGATTCCAGGAATGCTTCCCGCATCATTGGCGAATATTTGGCTGGAAATTGGTCCATGGAAGCGGAAGACATGATCCAGTCTCAACTAACCCAGATAGCTGTCTTGAATAACACCCGTGTTGATCCCGTGACTTTGGGTCAATTCTCCGATTGGATATCTTCTGCTTTTTCCTTTTTTAAAGAGTGGGTGGGGATAGGCATTTTTGGTGCAATGTGTTGCTTCAGTATGTTTCTCTGTTTGTGGTTTCTCTGTCGCCTCAAGGCCCGCAATGCTCACGATAAGGCTATGATCATCCAAGCTCTTGCAGCTTTAGAAAAAGGCAATTCACCTCAAGTCTGGCTTGCGCAGCTTAAACAGTAAATCTTTGACATGGTCGTTGCACCCCAAGTTGTTATAACATTGCACTGGGATCGGCATGTCTTTCCTCATTATTCTCTTAGTGTTGGAAAGCCCTTGCACTCTGCCGGTCTTGCTGCCATTGCACGCAGGTGGGTTTCCACACTAATACTTCTCTATCGCCTTAAAGTCCGTGCCTTTCTTTCAGGGTGCTGTCAACTCGTTTGTCATTGTGTACAGCCACAGAACAGCCTCAGCTGTCCCCCTTCGTCCACCTTCATCACGATGCAGGATGCGAGGCAAAGCACTGCACTTGAGTGATCCTTCAACGGACCTCAAGGAAAGCATGTCCTATTGCATGCGGGTTTGACGTCCACACCCCCGCCCTACGAAAAAAGGCGTCGGCTGATATGGGGTCAGGTCTGGGGAAGGGCCCTCCTTAGGACTGAACCATACATTGCAGCCACTTCTGCACAGTAGGATAGGACCTCTACTTTCGCCTGCATTGTTTTATAAATTAGAAGGGGGAACTGTAGTAAGCCATTGTTGTAAATTGTGGCCGCCATTAGAAGATGGCGCCGGCTTCCACTGTGGCCTGTGATAAATCAAATTCCTTTGTGGAGAGTTGGCGCGCTATCTCTTGCCACCCTATAAAAAAGACCCACGCGGCAGCTTAAGATTGGTACGTGGGAGGCTTTATTAGGCTGTGCTTGGGCCCTCAGAGGGAAGGAGAAGAAAGAAAGTGAGTCACTATAAGATACTTAAATCAAGGCCTGAATAAACTGCTGAAAGAAGATTCCTGAGTTGCGTCTTCCTTGCGGGCAAGGGGTCGCGACAAAATATGATCAGAAGTTCACAACCTTGGAAGTGGTAGAGGAGTTTCCAAAAGTAAGGGACAGGGTAAACCCTCCAAAAACTTGAAGGTCTGCTGGCCTAGAGACTTCTTGAGAAACTGCCTGTGAGGTTGGGCACTTGAAATATATGTTGTTGTCAGGAGCTTTACCTTCCTTTCTAGTGAGACCATAAAAGCTGGGTCTGCATCAATGTGACCTGGAGGACATGGTTTCTTATTTTCCAATGAACATGAGACAGCAGTGCTGAATTTTCCATTGTAGGTAAACTGTGGCCCCTGGGGGCTGAATGTCTCCCTGTGTGGACGTTGAATCCATATAGTCATCCTCTATTTTCATGTTGTTTCTTGCTGCTGCACTGGGAGTTTGGTATTTGCTTCATGAAATACAAGGAGTTCAACGGGGACACAGTGCAGGAGGGATTTCTGTCACGTGTGGTGGGTCAGGGTCTGCAGGAGAATACAAGAACCAGGCCTCTATCCCACATAGCTTGCCCCCTTGACCATAGCAACGTGATTCTGAACAATGTCCTGAAACCTCTCTATGTAACAAGGTGCCTTTACATATAAGGGTCTGCTGGTTTCACCATGTCAGTCACAAGCCATTTGGAATCCAATGAAAGATCTACATGGCCCCACCACAGATGTTTTATCACACACCTGCCCACCATTGCTCTAGGCCACTACTCAGCAGGATCCAACTTTCTGGCATCTCTGTTAAACACCATTTTCATGAAAACCAGTCAATCAAGGCACTGTCTGGTATACTCATTGTTGGGAAAAGTATAAACGGCAGCCATACCCCAGAGAAAAACCCCAACATGGTGCCTAAGGACTTCTTCTTCCTACCTTCTTTTTTCTGCAGTGGTGCCAAATGTTCCCACCTGTGTGAACTCTCCCGCTGGCGCCAATTTGAAATCTCGCTGGTGGGGAACCTTAGCCCCAATAAGAACTAATTCCTGGGCTCCAGAGCTGATATCTGAAAGAACTTACCAATAAACGGTTTGCCTGCCATTTATCTAAGCCCTTCCATCTTCCCCTTAGTTCTATATAAGCACACAGGTTTTTGCAATAAAATTGGAATTCTCCCAGCGAAGTGCCTTTGCGTGGGAAGTTCTTTCATTCTGGTGCCCCATGTGAGGATACGGGTGAGCTCTTTCTAACAAGAGCCCCGTCCCCTGCTCCCCCGGAGACACTCCGCCATGGTCCGCTCTTTTCAGACGCCGGCTTTCTGCACCCACCACAGATCTGATATATGTAAGCCTCCCCTGACCCTGGCTCTGCACTCCCTTCGGGCTACCACTGGTTTTGTGACCTTGATCTTCCGGCACACTCTCGACGCCCTGTAGGGGGCAGAAAATTCCTGCCACTAAGACCTTTACTGGTCGCAGTGGACCCTCTGGTGATCCGTTTTCCTTTGGGGCGTGAGGCTTCTGAGTTTACACAAGAGGCTCTGTGGTTTTTTCTCCTCTGCTGCCGCTGCCGCTGCTGGCTAGAGTTGCTGTTTGCTGCAGGGCTGCTGTGTCTGGCTGAAGCTGCCTCTCTGCTCGGGGAAAACTGAACTCCCGTCCTGGAACTACATTCTGCCGGAACCGGAGTTCTGTTTTCATTACTGACTTTTTCCGCTGCGTTCAAAAACTTTCCTGACGTCAGGTTGCCCGTGGCTCCGAACCCATTGGGTCTCACAGATCGCACTTCACTGGTGACGCCCAGGTAGTGCCCTCTGTATTTCCTCATGATGGCTGGTCATTTTGGGGACGCCCACCTGACCCCCGTTCGCCCTGAGCTTCCTGAAAGCCGTTCCAGCCCGGGTTTTCTCTTTGTCTCTCTCGCTTACTCTTATTCTCTCTCTCTCTCTCTCTCTCTCTCTGTCTTCCTTCTCTCCCTGTGACTATGGGCACCTCTTCGTCTGTACCTGAGCCTCACCTCTCAAATGTCTAATAAAAAATCTGGCCACACTCTCCCTCACACCAGACATCAAGCCCAAACTTCTAATCAAATTCTGTACCCAAGATTGGCCTACATATCCACTGGATAATGGCAATCATTGGCCTCCAGAAGGCTCCTTACATCCAAACTTCATCTGCGACCTTTTTAACTACTGCCAGCATCTGAAAAAGTGGAGTGAGATTCCCTGCATTTAAGGTTTTAGCCTTCTCAGACAGCACCCTGTCGCTGCTCCTCCTGGCCTCCCTCTCAGGTCCTCCTTGTTTGCAAACCCTTCTCTTCCCCTACGTCTACTCCTGACTTCACAGATTCTTCCTCTTCAACCCAGCAGATGAACCCCCACCTTATCCCCCAGTCCTATCTGCCCCTTCTCTCCCACTATACCCTCCTCTTCCTCTGCCTGATTTCAGGGATCCTCAGCCTTCCATTTCATTCTCCTCCCCTCCGCCCTCTTCTGCCTGCTCCACCTGCTCCTCTTCCAAAGAGACACTCCCTGCCCCTCCCTCTACTTCCTGTCCGCCTCCTGCCTCTTTCAGTCCTCCTGTTACCAGGTCTAAGGGACTCCTTCCCACCCCCAAGACAATCGCACCCCTTTGTGAGGTAGCTGGTCCCGAGGGTGTCATCAGAGTCCAAGTGCCCTTCTCCATGTCGGACATTACTCAGCTAGAGAGGAAGTTAGGCTCATTCACCACTGACCCCACCACTTACATTCGGGAGTTTCAATGGGTCCTGCAAGCATATAGTCTCACTCATCATGACATCTACATGCTCTTGGCCAATACACTTCTCCCTGAGGAAAGGCAATGGTCTGGGAGCTAGCCCAAGACCATGCTGATGAAAATCATAGGACCAATCCTAACCACCCCACAGGCCCTCATGCTGTCCCAGAGCAGGATCCCCTATGGGATTACAACACCCCTGAAAGCTTACAGTCTAGTGTCATTTTTACATCCTGCCTCTTGGCGGGCCTGAAAAAGGCCATCCGCAAGGCTGTTAACTTTAAAAAGGTGCAGGAGGTCATTCAAAGGAAGGAGGAAACACCTTCAGAATTCCTGGATAGACTAACCAAGGCCCTTTAACAGTACACAAACCTCAACCCAGAAACCCCTGATGGCCGTCATGTCTTAATGAAATATGTTCTGGCCCAAAGCTACCCTGACATTAAAGCCAAGCTTAAAAAGCTTGAACAGGGCCCTGCTACTCCTTAGACTGAAATCCTCGCTGTCGCTTTCAAGGTTTTTTATGATAGAGAGGATGAAAGTGAATGCCGTAGGCAGAGGGCTGAAAATGCCAAGTTCCAAATGTTGGCCCAGGTCATTCAGAGAAGGCCATCACCACACCATCCCAATATGACACCCCCGGGAGCTTGCTTCAAACGTGGTAAGGAGGGACATTGGGCCAGGGATTGTCCTTCACTGAGGACACCCTACAACCCCTGCCCAAAATGCCATCAAAGGGGACACTGGGGGGCAGACTGCCCAACAACCCGAAAGGGAGGTTGGTCAGCCGCCAGGCAACCACAGCCTTTCTTGGGCTTAGCAGAGGAGGATTGACGGATCCCTGGGCTTTCCCTCCAGACTATTACCATCAAGAATCAAGAGCCTAGGTTTACCTTCCTGGTGGATGGATGCTTCATTACCTTCCTCTTGGATACTGGTGCCACTTTTTCGGTCTTAAGGGAGTATTGGGGTTCTACCACACCCTCAAAAACTCCTATTGTCAGGGTAGGAGGTAAACAGATTTTCCCTCAGACCCCCCCCATCATGTTATATGCAGGGATCCCTTTTGTCCTTCACTCACTTCTTTCTCGTTATGAGCCATTGCCCCATTCCCCTTCTGGGAAGGGACATACTCTCACTATTAAAAGTCACCATTCACATATCACCCCACTCCTCTCCTACCTCTCATTTCCTCATGATGTTCCTAGGGGCAGATACACCTCCTTAATGCACTCTCCCATGACTCTCTAAACCAGTTAAGCCTGAGGTTTGGGACACAACTACACCCCTTATGGCTAAATGCAGTCCTATTCATATTGTCTTACGGGACCCTTCAAGATATATTAGTCAATCACAATATCCACTCACAACCACAGCCCTCCTCGAATTAGAACCCATCATCCAGGATTTATTACGAAAGGGGTATCTTAGGCCTACACACTCTCCTTTCAACACCCCCATTCTGGCACTTAAGAAACCTAAAGTGTCCTACAGGCTGGTTCAAGACCTTCTCCTTGTCAACTCCTCTGTGGTCCCCATCCACCCACTAGTGCCCAACCCTTACACCCTCCTCTCTCAGATCCCTGCCACTACTACCCACTTCTCGGTCCTAGGTTTAAAAGATGCATTCTTTTCTATTCCTTTGTTCTCAGAATCTCAGAATATCTTTGCTTTTACATGGACTGACTCTCACATCCACCATTCTCATCAGCTTTCCTGGACTGTCCTCCCACAGGGATTCAGGGATAGCCCCCATCTCTTTGGCCAAGTTCTTGCCCAGGACCTCACATCCTTTCACCTGACCTGTCCTGACACTATTCTCCTTCCATATGTCAATGACCTTCTTCTATGTAGTCCCTCTGGGAACACTCTCAATCCCACACCGCTCAGCTTCTTAATTTCCTAGCAGACAAGGGATATAGGGAGTCTCCCCACAAGGCCCAGGTTTCCCATTCTTCTGTCACCTCTCTTGGTTTTTGCCTTAGACCCGGGAAAAAGGAAATAACACTGGATAGGAGGCAACTCCTCTCTGATCTTCCAGTGCCCCATATGAAAGCCAAAATACTATCATTCCTAGGATTAGCAGGTTATTTTAGGGCCTGGATCCCAAATTATTCTCTTCTATCCAAACCCCTGTATGACCAAGCAAATGGACCCCCTAGTGAATCTCTTTTCTCCTCCCCCATCTACCACTTCCGCAGGTTTCAGCAACTCCTCTTAAAGGCACCTGCCCTTCACCTTCCTGATCTTTCAAGACCATTTCATCTATATGTCCATGAAAAAGGGGGGCAAGCACTTAGGGTCTTAGGTCGAAACTATGGGCCTACATTTGCACCTGTGGCATATTTTCCAAGAAACTAGACTCTACCATCCGTGGGTGAGCCCCTTGCTTAAGAGCTCTGGTTGCTGGACAAATTTTACACAAAGAAGCCTCTAAGCTGAGTTTTGGGGCACCTTGAACTATCCACTCCCCACATCACTTGAAAGATCTTTCAGCTTATAAGGGCCTTCAAACCCTTCCTCCATCCAGAGTTCTGTCACTCCTCACTTTCTTTCTGGAAAACCCTAATATTACTTTCCTCCCCTGCTCTGCACTGAACCTTGCCTCACTGCTCCCAATGACTCCCACGTCTAACACACCAACTCATAATTGCTTGGAAACCTTAGAAGATTTCCTCCCCTGTCATTCTTCCATTTCTGAGGAACCACTCACCAAGCCTGACCTTATCTGGTTTACTGACAGCAGTTCCTTTAGGCAGAATGGCACTCATTACTCTGGATATGCTGTAGTTTCAGTCACTGAGATTATAGACGCCAAAGCTTTGCCTTCAGGAACTACCAACCAGCAGATTGAACTTATAGCAGCCACTCGTGCCTGCCTTCTAGCACAAGGCAAATCCCTCACCCTCTATACTGATTCAAAATATGTCTTCCAGATCTTATTATCCCATGCTTCAATATGAAGGGAGCGACACCTACTTACCACCAAAGGTAATGCGATCACTAATTCGGCTCTTATAACCAATCTGATGGAGGCCTCCCACTTACCCACCCAGTTGGGAGTTGTCCATTGTAGGTCCCATCAGAAGGACGGCTCTCTTATCACTGAGGGCAATGCCAAAGCTGACCAGGCGCCACGAATGCCTGCTACCACTTCCAATTATGGCCCCTATGGGGTACATATTATGGCCACTTTAGACAGCTCATCTGAAGCCCCTACTTCTTCCAGTAAGAACAAGGATCTTTTCAAGTTCCTTCATACTCTACACCATTCCAATTCTCAGTCTTTGACCATTTTTTTACAGAGCTTCTTCTCCCTCAACCCTTCTGACATAGCCATGATAGAGAATATAGCCTCTAATTGTCAGATCTGTCAGTGGACCAAACCTCATACTCCTTTAAGGCCCAAACCTTTCCCTTTCCACCAAGCCCGGGGACACATTCCCGTTGCTGACTGGCAAGTAGACTTCACCAACATGCCCACAGTATGGCACACTAAATACCTCCTTGTCTTTGTGGACACTTTCTCTGTTTGGGTTGAGGCATTTCCCACTTCCAATAAAAAGGCTTCCACTGTAGCTTCAATCTAACTGACAGACATCATCCCTAGGTTTTGTATGCCCACTTCCCTACAATATGACAATGGCCCTGAGATTATTTCTAGGATCACACAAAAGGTCTCTCAAGCCCTCTCCTTCAAGTGGCATTTCCACTGTCCATATTACCCCCAGGCTTCAGGGAAAGTGGAAAGGGTAAATCATACTCTGAAGGAAGTCCTTACCAAATTGACAATGGAATTAAACTTAGACTGGGTCAAAATCCTTCCCTTTGCTTTGCTTCGAATCAGAGCTCTCCCTAAGAAACCATCTTTACTGTCTCCCTTTGAGATAATGTATGGAAGACCTCTTATACCCTCTGGGTTGGTCACTTCACAAGAACCTCTCACCCGAGATTTGTCTTTGCCTCTCTTGTTTCATCTCCGCTCTGAACACTGGAAATGTCAGAACTGGCTTCTTCCGGACCCAGTCTTCTCTCCAAACACTCCTCCCTTAACACCTGGGAGTCTAGTCTATTATAATACCCCAGAGGAGAAAGGGACTCTTGCACCAAAATGGGAAAGCCCCTATCCTTTCATTCTCTGTACCCCCATCGCCGCCAAACTCTCCTTACCAGACAACCGTCTCACTCCCTGGATTCCCATTTCTAGGTTGAAGCCATATCACCAGGAGGCCCCACCTGCTGACCACAGGACCATGCCAGAGGAACTCCAAGAATCACCTCCTGAAGCTCCCCTTTAATCCTGCTTTCCACACCCATCTCACCCATTTAAGTTGCGGCTCACACGGTGTTTCCCTGCAGCCCAATTCCTCTTAAAGAAGGCACAATGAGCTCTCCCAACACCCTAGTCTTCTCTAACTGCTTGTTTTTTGTGCTCTGCTTTTTTTCTGTGCTCTGTTGGGACTTGTCTTTACCCTCCTAACCTACCATGTATTTATTCACTCTTCGGGAACGATACTCAGAACATGGCATGCAGAAGGTCCGCGCAGTGGATGCAACTACTTGCTTCATCCACAACTGCACCTCTATTTCCCTAAAATTGTCACCTTCAAGGACCTTCGTCCTGGTAGCTGGAACTGGCCTTTCATTTGCTTCCTTTTTAATCAAACCAAAGACTATTGTCATTGGTGGCCTGAGATATATAATGGGTGCCCCTATTGGTCATGCAGGTTCCATGATGAACGTGGTAGCTGTTCTTACCACTCACTTGGCTACTCTGAAGGGTTGACTTCTAGTTACCTAAAGTGGCATAAAGGCTCTTCATCTGATAACAATGGATCATATACTTCAGATATACCTGACCCCAAGGCCAAACGTTGGGGCTATGTTGAGTTTGCTGTCTATGCTTGGACAACCTCAGCAAGACCCACAGGGTGGATGACTGTTGGCCGCACCCTGATTACGCCACCTAAGGCAACCAATCATGTAGTCGAACACATTAAGGAGTCAGAATCAAAACTGGATAAAGGGCATTGCAACAGATGTTTTTTCGTCCTCTACCTGAGGATCAAAAGAAGTATATTTCCTATATGCTTCCATAATTCTCTCCAGAATCATAGAGGGAGACTCATTAGGACCTTGGATTATCTCTCTTACCATGGCCAAATTAGTCGGCAATCTGGCGGCCACTCGGAGCCCCGCTATTAGAGCCCTGTGATAAGTGGAAAGATGCTACCAACCTTCAAAGGTGTTGGGATCCCAGTTTGGTCGGTTCATGGGCCCATAAGGATGAAGAGGGAGCATCACAGTGGCTTCTGAGTTTTCTATTTTCCATAGCTGGCGGGTTTCTTTAGGTGGCCCAGCTTCCACCAGAAAAGGAGGGGCTGCTGCTGCTGCGGAGAAGTCCCTTGGAGGGCTTGGGTCTGGCCCAATTGCCTCTAGTGGCGGAGAGGCTGAGTCAGTGGCGGGAGAATCATCTGGAATGTGTTGGGGGTTGGGGAGCGAGGGCAGAGGATAAGGAGGGGGAGGATTGTCCAGTCTTGTGACTCAGGAAGAATGGGGGGAAGATGGGGAGGGAACGGAAGGTTTGAATGATAGGATCCTGGGGAAGGGGTATATGGCTGTTGATCTGGGTGGCCACGTGGTCCCGGCTGAAAGACAATATCTCTGACTTTTTGGATTAGATTGAAGTAGAAGGATCCTTCTGGGGGCCACCCGACTTTGAGGATGGGCAATTCTGAAGCACAGAGAGTCTGCCAGGTCTGACATTTAACTGAAAAATAATGATTCTGGGCCCTTGAGCGGACATCAGTCCAAAGATCAAGGGTCAGGGACAGAAGCGTGAAAGTGCTTTGTCCCATAATGGGAGTTACTCAAAAAGAGACAGTGAAGACACAAACACAACACAAACAAAGACAAACAGTAAACGTTTAACATGGGTCCAAGACAAATATTAGAACTCAGTAACTGGCAAAACCTGATGGGTTAGACAATAAAGACAGACAGTAAACTCAACATGAGTTCAGGACAATGAACAAAACTGTGTAGCCAGCAAAACCTGATGGGCTGGCAAACCGAATCCTGAAGCAAAATATAACAGAGTTGAGGAAACTAATATTCCTTGATTTCCCTCGTCCTCTGGAGTGTCCCCCAGGGACGTGGCCAGTAGCTCTGTGACACGTCTGCCACCCACTGTCAGAGAGAGCTAATGCTCTTCACCGACAGCCACTTTGCCAAGCCCTAACCTGAAACCCGAAACCAGAAAGAGGCGCCTTTCTTACCCCGAGAGGAGTCCCTTGGGGTCTTTCGTCCGCTGCTCCGGATATCTCCCCTGGGGCCTCCAGATGAAAAGGTGGGGTGAACATCGGAGGAAAAGACCACCAACAGGCTTTCTCATGCAACACCAAAGGGTTTATTGGGTGTATAGCGTGCTGGAGCTCAGGGCTCACTTCAGAGGAACAAAGAACCAAGAGCCCCGAGAACCACTTGAGCGGAGTTTATATACATTCTTTAGAGAGGGCAGGGACTTTACATACATCATAGCCTCCTTTAGCAAATCATCATATACCGCGGGAAAATCAAATAACAACTCTAAAACATGATTAGCACATTCATTGGCGGGAACAGGTTGGGCAGGGGGTGATTGGTCAGCCGTAAGAAGGGGTATACATTTAAATTGATTGGTGGATGCACTGTGATGTATACGTGGTGAGCTGCATGGTTTCTGGGAAGGGGCTGTTAAGTAACTAGGTCCTCAGGGAAGATTTCAACACACATCTAATGTGCAAATCCGGGAATTGTCTTAACTGCCACAGAAATTTCAGGTGCTGAGTGCAGCTTGGAAACTTTACAAAACCTGGTTCTTTACATTTCAATTTCAATTTCTTTTATTCTTTCAGAACCTTACAGAGGAAGGCGAGAGAGTTCATCGACAATTACTGCTCTTTTGGCCACTTATTTTTGGATGCACACATGGGATCTTTCTTTAGATCCATCTGGTGCTGATAATCTAAGCCACAGCCTCAAACAGGGCCAAGAGGCTGATTAAAACATATCCATTTCCAAAGCAATTACTACTCTGAAGTCAGTTACAGAACTCAGTCTTCTAGGAGAATCACGCCAGTGTTAAAGCCCAGGTGAACACAGTCATCTCTTCCAAAAGCCACACAAGTTACCACAATTAAAATCAAAACAATCCCACATGGCCCTCATCTACTTCCATATAGTCACTCATCATAATCTCTGGCTGGAGGTTTCCTTAAATGGCACAGCCCAATAGAGTGTCCATAATAAGCTCCCTTCTCCTCATTTACCTAAATTCAGGGTGGCCTGGACACCCTTCCTGTGAACCAGGATTGATCACATAGTTCTGCCATTAATACTAATCTAATTCTCCAATTTGAGGCCTACTGACTATCAGGTATAGTATGTGATTTGGAGTCATTATTAAACCCAAGCACCTTTGCAGGGATTGGAAGAACTCATTTGACACAAAAAATCCCAATACTCCCTTGATGGAGGTCAAGAACCAAACACAGGAAGGCAAGAGACTTCACCCACAATGACTGATTTTTTGCCATTTTGATTTTGGATGCACACATTGGATCTTTCTTTAGATCCATCCGATGCTGATATTCTAAGCCACAGCCTCACACAGGGCCAAGAGGCTGATTCAGACACATCCCTTTCCAAAGTAATTAAGCAAAGAGCCACTGGTGATGCCCATTCCTTTCCATTTTAAAACTGTTTTCTTCAGGCTTCACAAAGGGTGGCCTGAGGCAAAGACCTTCCTGACATTCAGGGCAACAGAACAATAGGTAAGCAAAAGGCCCAAAGCAGGGTTTCTCTACTGAGACTTTCCTGGTCACACTGATATCTGAGTTTTCTGAGATACTTGCCATTCCCTTCAGCTATGGATTACATGGCCACGTCACAGAGTTTGGAGGTGGTACATATTTTGGACACAAAACCATGAGCCTATTGTGGAGAGTGGCCAGAATTCAGGAAGAAAACAGGAACTTAGGAAGACAGTACATGTTGTCCATCGATAAGGCAACCTGCAGTCCATTCCTAAAATGGGTAGGATGAATGCTGGGAAGCTTTCTACTAGACAGGACACATCCATTGATGCATTCTCTTTTCTAATGTCTACAACCACGGACACAGTGAGATACACAGACATAGAAACACTCGCCTTGTCAAAAGACTTTCTAGAAACATTCCACTCCAAACCAAGCAAGCCGCCTTTCCTACCTATTCTCAGAACATAAGACAAAACCACAAACTCACACCCACACTGAAAAAGGCACCTCCTTCCCCAAAGTAAGTCTGTGACTATCCAGAGTGTCCTCTGACTGGTGGGCCATACTATGTTCCCCAGAAATGGCCTGTCCTGTCTCAGATCTGGTCTCCATGGCCAACTCTGTGAAATATCAGGGGCCCGCGGTGAGCCACTTCTTGCTTTCTCTGGAAAGGCCAGTCTTCAAAATTTCCTGGCATTTGGCCATCCTCATATCAGTAGGTACCAAAAAAGACTTACTCTGTCCTTGGTAAATCCAAACAAGTGATCCCACTGTACTGGGACTGGGACTGGTTCTGGATGCCTGGCTTCCTGGATCCCAAGTTCAGAGAGTTCCATCACCAAGGAAGTGAGATGAGGTCACTTCCTTCAGAAACTGAATGACGTCACTGCCTTAGCAACCACTTTTTCCGAACGGTTGCTTCCATACTTCCTCTGACACTTTCACAAGTTAGATTGGTATCTCAACCATAGGAACCCGGGAAAGCTCTCCACAAAGGCCTTTGTTGGTGCATCTTTTCTACATTAAGGAGAGAGGGTGAATGAGACACAACCCTTCATCCTTACCAGGTTGTTTTCCATGGAAGATGACTTTTGCTCTCTCACGTTCTTCATAGTTGCCTACATGTTCTCCAGGGATCATTTCTGCATGGACCTTTGAGGTTTTCAGCAGGTGGAAGATCCACTACATTCCTGTATTGTAAGACCAACTCTGTCCCTGCTGTTCTGTAATGTTAGATTGAGGGAACAGTGTATGGTTAGGGTTAATAACATGTGTGATTTGGGTTAGGAATAATTCTGCTGGATGAATAATGGTATTGGGAACCTGCGATATGTATGAGAATATATAGGTGAAATATATGTATGAAAACAGAAATCTAGGTAAGATTTGAAGCCCAAAAGAGCATTTTGCCCTTGATTGGAATACTTAGATTTGAATTAGGTTCTGCACAGATTGGTCAGATTAATCAATATACAATGCCATAGGACCTTGTACCTTGGATGATTGAATGTCGAAGAGAACATCCAGTCAAAAAGGGATAGTCGGAAGTGAAAGGTTAATAAAATAGGTATTTGTCACTTCCTGGGAAGAATGTTGTGTTTATTCCGAGCATAATGGAGTTGTAAAAAAAAATATGATTAAATTAAAAAGACACCTTGAAGAGTGTCAATGAGAGAGTAAGAGGACCAAAAAAAGTGGTTTGAGTCTTGGTTCACATAGTCCCCCTGTTTGACTGCTTTTTTATCAACCCTGGCCTGTCCGATAATAATCTCCATATTATTGCTAACTATAAAACCCTGTTTGCTCAAACGTGTAATTTCTTTTCTCTAAGCTCAAATTGGACAAGTTAAACTCATGGTAATACCCCACTAGCAGACATAGAATGTGACACCCCACAATGATCACTTTTATGATTAAAAGTAGCTAGAAGAAGAAGTGGGGAATGAAAGATTAATAAAATAGGTACTTGTCACTTTTTTTTTTGTATGCTTAACAAAACACTGTTGAAATCTTGAGAACTGTTTGCTAATCTTGTTCCCAGAATGTCCTGTCCCCAAATGCCAAACTGCAGAATGTACTCCCTCACCCGGTTGAATGCAAACCGCCCACTCTCCCTCACCCATCAATAAACTTCACTCCCTGCCCTCCCCAAAGAAAGTATATAAGCTCTGCTTAAGCTCTTCTCAGGGCTCTCTGCTCTATTCAAGTGAGCTCCGATCCCCTGCATGCTGACCCCCTATAAACCCTTTGCTGTTGCATGAGATAGTCTTTTGGTGGTCTCTTCCTCCGAAGCTCGCCCAGTGTTTACTTTGATGATTGGGTGTAGAAAAGAACATTCAGTCAAAAAGGGATAGTCGGTAGGATTAGGAAGATAGTTGTTAGGTTTAGGAAGAAGAATGAGTATAGGTTTTGGAAAAAAAATATTCTTTATCAATAGGGTTTTGTTTAGAGTGTGAATGTAAATGTTAGCCCACGTGAAGAGTCAGTCACAATAGTGAACCGGAGAAAATATGTAGGAAAACAGATATCAATAGAGATATTACGAAATAAGGCAAAATATAAAGTGGGTGATAGGATTAGACATTTTCAACAGGGTTGAATTTGAATATATGATCTTAGGAAGAAACCAATATGTAGTCACTAATTGGATTGATATTTGAGAGCATTAGGCAACCTGGACATGGCTGTGTTTAGTAATCCATGTTCATTTTCAATTTAGGCTTTGGTAGAATAATAAGTGTGAACCTTGCATTTTGTCTGCAGAATATTACTGTGATAAAATGTATATGTAGATCAGGTGACATGAGTAATTTTTCCATCATTTCTGGGAGCAATATTTTGAAGATTAATAAGTTAGTATTGGGGGTACAAAGAGGTGTACCTTGTGTCTATGAATATAGAGCTAATGCATGAATAGACCATACTGTTAATAAATAATATAACTGGTCCACTTTAAATAATGCATTGGATTCATATCTTAAAATATATAAGAAATCTTATATTGATATACATACATTCATTCCAACTAGTTATACATCTAATAGTAAAATTAAGGTTATGGTTTATCATGAAAGGTGTGTGAGTTTTTCTTCAAAAGTGATTATGGAAATCAAAAATAATATGTTTTGAAAGAAGTCTCATGAAAAGACCAGTCAAGAACCATGAAAAAATACATGTGTTCTGAAGCAGGAAGTGATTGAAAGTGAAACAAATGCCTCTAAATTAGCGAACTTGTGGATGAAATATATATCCTATTATGTGCATAAACTGAAGAAATAGTAATGTACCAGTTTTGAATAAAAATGAACGTCAAAATACACATCATGTCCCATAGGAATCAATTTGATTGATGTTAACCTGGGTCAGTTACTGTATTAATTTTAGGATTTGTAGGCACCATTCACTGAAGATAGTTTTCAGTACTAGGAAACAAATACATATTTCAGATGGATGAATATTTCTGACGATAATCTTGTGAAAAGTTGATTATAAATTCACATATATGAATATGAATGAATTTAGGAAATGTATAAAAAGACACATGTATTTCATATTTTGAAAAATCTGGAAAGTTTGTATATATATATATATATATATATATATATATATATATATATATATATATATACACACACACACACACACACACACACACACACACACATACACACACACATGCACACAGACATTAAAAAGTAGCAATATATATGCCAATTGAAATTCACCATGAAATATACATCATCCACAGATTCAAAAATATTCATTTTACTGAACATGGATTTATGTATAATGTTGTTAAACTAGGAAGCTCACACAGAGTTCGAATTTTAACTTCCAACAGCATTTAGGAGAAGTGATCTCTTCTCACAATGTGTATCTGCCAAGTCAACCACCTCACAAGAATGTACATGTTGTACCTTGTAGGATTCTATATGTGCATATAAAAATACATGTGCAAATAGGCTACAGAGAAAGGGAGACAGGAATTCACATATTTGTTAACTTTAAAAACACATGGAGAACAATTTCTATAAAAGTTGACTAGATTTATAACTCCTACACTACATAATGCAAAAGGCAAATTCAACTATACACCATGCCTCCTCTGAACTGCTTGTATTTCTATTCTGTTTGGATTATTATTCTCCATCATATTAGGATAAGTAGTCAGAGTCTAGTAGGCTAAGGGTTAGTGTCAGGGATTCAGTATTTCCAATGGAAAATTGGAAAAGGTATCCAATGTGTATGTAATTATGTGCTTTGAAAAATCTTCCCACTCTTATCCAGAACAATGCCTTGACATTACCTTTGCCAAAAGTAAGACACAATTACAGGAGAAGAGTTCGAAAATCTGTGCATATATATATGGAATGCAATATGCTCAGTTGTTCACAAACTTGGAGGTGGTAGAGGAGTTTACAAAAGTAATGGACAGGGTAAACCCTCCACAAAAATGGAGCTTTGCTGGCCTAAAGACTTCTTGAGAAACTGCCTCTGAGGTTGGGCACTTGAAATATATGTTGTTGTCAGGAGCTTAATCTTCATTTGTGGTGAGACAATTAAAGCTGGATCTGCATCTATGTGACCTGAAGGATCTTGTTTCTTATTTTCCAATGAACATGAGACAGCAGTGCTGAATTCTCTCTTTGTAGGTAAACTGTGGCCACTGGGGGCTATGTGTCTCCCTGTGAGGACTGTGAAACCATTTGATCATCCTCCAATTTTCGTGGTGTTTCTTGCTGCTGTACTGGAAGTTTGGTATTTGCTTCGTGAAATACAAAGATTTCAACTGGGACAAAGTGCTAGAGGGAGTTCTGTCTCGTGTGGTGTGTCAGGGTCTGCAAGAGAATGCACCAACCAGGCCTTTATCCCACATAGCTTGGCCCCTTGACCATAGCAACCTGATTCTGAACATTGCCCTGAAAACTCTCCATATAACAGGATGCATTTACATATAAGGGTCTGCTGGCTACACTATGTCAGTCACAAGCTATTTGGAAGCCAATGGAAGGTCCACATGACTCCACCACAGATGTTTTATCACACACCTGCACACCACTACTCTAGGCCCACTACTCAGGAGGCTCCAACTTACTGGCATCACTGTTCTTCAACATTTTCATGAAACCCAGTCAATCAAGGCACTGCATTGTATACTCATGATCAGCAACAGGACATCCAAAGTTTCTCCAGTGCCACCTGGTCATGGGAATTTCAAAAATTTGATGGTATTCATCTAGCCATTTTTCAAGGATGAAGTTGGAGGCACTGTGGGTTTCAATTCATTCAGGAACCACTAAATGGTGAGGAAGTTCATTTCAATGAAATCTCTGGACAACACTCACAGGAAAGGCTTCCCAAAGAGTGGCCAAAAGGTCACATGAAGCCAGGCCCATTGAACTGTACAATGTGAGGTCCATGTGTGTTTTGACTCTCAAATATGGCTTCCATGTTTTTCATAATAAAATCATGTGATATCCTGGCTGAGATTCACAGTGCTCTGTGGAAAACCAACCTGGGACTAGATTTCAGATTCCAAGGGTGAATCTCATGCGTGGCCTCCTAAAATCCCAACTCAATTCATGGCAATACTACTCTGCGGTCACTTCCAGAACTCAGTCTATAAGGGGAATCACCCAAGAGTGAAGCCCTGGTGGAACCAGTCATCTCTTCCAACTGCCACAAAAATGACCACAATTATAACCAAAACACTCCCACATGGCCCTCATTTTCTTCCATATAGATATTCATCATAACTTCTGGCTAGAGGTTTCCATAAGTGGCGCAGCTCAAGACAGTGTCCAATATAAGCTTCCTTGCACCTCATTTGCCTAAAGTAAGTGTGGCCTGCACACTCTTCCTGTCAACCAGGAGTGATCAAATAGGCCTGCCATTAATACTGCTCTGCTTCTACTATTTGAGGCCTACTGACTGTCAGGTATAGATTCTTATGTGGTTTGTAGTCATGAGACAACACTAGCACATCTGCAGGGCTTTGAAAAACGCATTTTACTCAAGGGTCAATAATCACACTTGATGGAGGTCAGGAACCTAACAGAGGAAGGTGAGAGACTTCATCCACAATGACTGATCTTTTTGAATTTTGGTTATGGATGCACACAAGGGATATTTCTTTAGATCCATCAGGTGCTGACAATCTAAGCCCCAGCTTCACCGAGCGCCAAGAGGCTGATTCAGACACATCCATTTCCAAAGCAATTAAGCGAAGAGCCACAGGTGATGCCCACTCATTTCCATTTGAATACTGTTTTCTTCAGGCTTCACAAAGTGGTGGCCTGAGCCAAAGACTTTCCTTACATTCAGGGCAACAGAAAAATAGGTAAGCAAATGGCCCAAAGCAGGGTTTCTCCACTGAGACTTTCCTGGTATCTGAGTTTCCTGATATCTGAGTATTCTGACATGCTCCACTTCCCTTCAGCTATCCAGTACATGGCCATGTGACAGAGCTTGGAGGTGCTACATAGCTTGGACACAAAACTTTGAGCCTATTCTGGAGAGTGTCCGGAATTCAGGAAGAAAACAGGAAATTAGAAAGATAGTAGGTTTTGCCCATTGATAAGGCTAGTCGCAGTCCATTAGTAAATTGGCAGTATGAATGCTGGGAAGCTTTCTACTAGACAGAACACATCCATGATGCATTCTTTTTCTAATACTAAGACCACGGAGAGAGTGGGATACACAGTAATAGAAACACTCACCTTGTCAGAGGACATACTAGATACAGTACTCTCCAAACCAAACAAATCGCCTTTCCTACATATTCTCAGAACATGAGACAAAACCACAAACTCACACCCACACTCAAAAAGACACCACCTTTCCCAAAGTAGGTCTGTGACTATCCGGAGTGTCCTATGATGGGTGGGACATACTATATTTCCACGAAATGCACTGTGCTGTCTCAGTTCTGGTCTCCTTGGCCAACTCTGTGAAGTTGTCAAAAGTCACTGGTGAGCCACTACCTTCTTTCTCAGGAAAGGCCCCTCTTCTTAGCTTTCCTAGCATTTGGCCATCCTCACATAACTAGGTACCAAGAAAGACTGACTCTGTCCTTGGTTTACCCAAACAAGTGAGACCACTGGAACTGGGACTGGAACTGGCTGTGGTTGCCTGGCTTCCTGAATCCCAAGTTTAGAGAGTTCCATCACCAAGGAAGTTATGTGAGGTAACTTCCTTCAGGAAGTGAATGAAGTCACTGCCTTGGCAACCACTTTGTCCTAACAGTTGCTTCCAAGGGTCCCATGAGATGGAGGGTGCACCTACTTGCTGTGACGTTTTCACAAGTTAGAATGGTATATCAACCATAGGCACCTGGGCACAGCTCTCCACACAGGCTTGGTTTGGTCCATCTTCTCTACATTAAGATGAAAGAGGCTGATTCAGACACATCCCTTCACCCTGACCAGGTTGTTTGCGATGGAAGTTGACTTTTCCTCCCTCAGGTCCTTCATTGCTGCCTACATCTTCTCCATGGATCATTTCCGTATTGACCTTTGAGGTTCTCAGCAGGTGGAAGATCCCCTACACTCCTGATTGTAAGACCAACTCTGTCCCTGCTTTTCTGTAAAGTTAGATTGAGGGAACAGTGTATGGTTAGGGTAATAACAGGTTCGATTTGGGTTAGGAATCATTCTGCATGATGAATAATGGCATTGGGAACCTGTGATATTTACAAGAATATACAGGTGAAATGTAAGTATGAATACAGAAGTCTAGGTAAGATTTGAAGCCCAGAAGAGCATTGGGTCCTTGATTGGGATACTTAGCTTTGAAATACCTTCTGCACAGATGTCTCAGATAAATCGATAAACAATGGCATAGGACCTTGTAAATTGGATGATTGAATGTAGAAGAAAACATCCACTTAAAAAGGGTAGTCGGTAGGATTGGAAAGATAGTCAGTAGGTTTAGGAAGAAGAGTGAGTATAGGATTTGGTCCAAAAGTTCTTTAGCAATAGGGTTTCTCGTAGAGAATGAATGTAAATGTCAGAACATGTGATGAGTCAGTCACAATGATTAACTGGGGAAAATATATAGGGAAGCAGATATCAATAGAGACATGAAGAAATCAGGCAAAGTATAAATTGATTGATAGGATTAGACATTTTCAACATGGTAGATGTTGAATATACAATCTTAGAAAAAAACAAATATTTAGCACCAATAGGATTAACATTTGAGAGCATTAGGCCATCTGGACTTGGATGTTTTTAGTAATCCATGCTCACTTTCCATTTAGGTTTTGGTACAATCATAAGTGTGAACTTTGCATTTTGTGTCCAGAATATTACTGTGATAAAGTGTATATGTAGATCAGGTGACATGAGTATTTCTTCCACCAATTCTGTGGTCAGTATTTTGAAGATGTATAAATTAGTATTGGGTGTACAAATAGGTCTACCCTGTGTCTACAAATATAGATAAAATGAATGAATTGACCATACTGTGAATAAATAATATAACTGGTTCCAACTTTAAATTATGGATTGAATTGATATCTGAAAATATACAGGAAATCTTATATTGATATACATACATTCATTACAACCATTTATAGATCTAATGGTAATATTAAGGTTATGGTTTGTCATGAAGAGTGTGTGAGGTTTGCTTCAAAAGCGATTATTGAAATCTAAAATGAAAAGTAGTCTCATGAAAAGACCAGTCAAAAAACATGGAGGAATACATGTGTACTGAAGCAGGAAGTGATAGAAAGTGAAACAAATGCCTATAAATTTGAAAACTTGTGAATGAAATATATATCCTATGATGTGCATAAACTGAAGAAATAGTCATGTAACATTGTTGAATAAAAATGAATGTCATAATACACATCATGTACCATAGTAATCTACTTGCATTGATGTTAAAGTGGGTCAGATACTGTAGAAAAATTAGGACTTCTATGCACCATTCACTGAATTTAGATTTCAGTACTAGGAAACAATATATATTTGAGGTGGATGAATATTTCTGAGAATAATTTTGTGAATATTTGATTATAAATCCACATACATGAATATGAATGCATTTAGGGATTGTATAATAAGACACATATATTTTATATTCTGAAAAATCTGGAGAGTGTGTATATATATATATATATATATATATATACACACACACACACACACACACACACACACACACACACAGACATTAAAAGGTAGCGATATATATGCAAATCGAAATTTATTATGAAATATATATTTCACAGATCCAAAAATATTCATTTTACTGAACATGGATTTATGTATTATCTTGTTCAACTAGAAAGCTCACCCGTAGTTTTAAGTTTCAGTTCTAACAACGTTCAGGAGGAGTGATCTCTTTTGACAATTTGTATCTGCCAAGTCAGCCACCTCACAAAAGTGTACATGTGATACCAGGTAGGATTCTATATGTGCATACAAAAATACATGTGCTGAATAGGATACAGATAAAGGGCGACAGGAATTCACGGATTTGTTATCTTTAAAACACATGGAGAACTACTTCAATTTAATATTGACTTGATTTATAACACCTACCCTTTATCATACAAAAGGTAAGTCCAGCTATACACCATGCCTCCTCTGAACTGCTTGTATTTCTATTCTGTTTTGGTTATTTTGCTCCATCAATTTAGGATTGACACAGTCTGGCTGGGCACAATTCAGGAGCCACTTGTCAAAAGCTAACTTTATTTTTAGAACCACACACGCCAAAAATAGCTCCTCGGGAAAAACACTCAGAGCACAACTGCCACCACCAGCTTCCCACAAGCTCTCAACCTCCCCTCTCCTCCTGCTCTTGAGGTCGATTGGCTGGGTTGTTTGAGCAGAGCCAAAAAAGTCCCCCAAAAAGCAGCTCCATAATTTGAAAGGGTGGGGAAACAGCCCAATGGGCATCACCGCAGAGGAGCCAATCAGCTAGATGTTGCTGGGGCCGCTGTGAGCCAACCATCAGCTGGCAGTCTGAAAGTTTGCTTTGGCCACTTGGGCTGTGGCTCTCAACATCTAACCCTCTCTGTTTAAACAACAAGCATGTGGCTTAGGGACCATGCCTGCCTTAGGTTGTCCAATAGTACATATGGTTCTAACCCATTATCGAATGACCTGACCTCAAGGTGTCAGCCTCCTGTCTTAGATTGGTACCATTGTAATTGGATCTTACCCGTCACTGACTACAGATCCAGTATACATCCACACGTGTGGAGAGGTCTTTGTACCAGCGGGCGGGTGAGGCTCTTTGCCTCATCTCTGTTGGCCCCCTAATTTTAGCTGAACAACCATGACAAGCAGAAGGGAGGAAGATACACCAAGGCAATTGATGGCTCTTTTTGAAAAAATTGTACCACCGATGACATCATCAGAGAAATACCCCAACACTACCACACGTCACTGCACCAACAGATAGTTCACAATGCAGGCAGGTGAGTTCACAATGCATACAAGTGATACATAGTCCAGGCAAGTTCTGCAACCAGTTCAGTGATGGCTATTGCAGAAGCTGTAGATTGGTTTTATCTTTGACTTCACATGCACTGGGATGAAGATAGAAATTCTGGCAACAATGCCTAAAGAAAGAATTATGTAACATTCCAAAAGGCACTAAAAGAAAACAATTTTCTTAACAATTTACATTGTCTAGAAGAGAATTATTAAATATAATGAAAAGAAAAGGTGGATCCAACATGGCGGCGGGCAGAGAGGCTGCGCTTTTAATGCACTCCCAGTGATGGGGTCATAAAGTCGCAAGGATAACTCTTGGATTCTACCAACGGAGATTCTCCTAGCAAAATTCCACTGAAGGGAGACTGCCCGGGAGCTACAAGAATTTTTTTGAAGCGTCTGTGTGACCCGGACGAGTGGGACCCTGCCACTAGACGCGGAGTTTGAGATTCACCAGCCACAGTCTGCGCACCGCGGGCACAGCTGCAGATCCGTCCACCGGCCCGCAGCCAAAGTGACTGGGTCCTGCTAGACGCCGAGACACAGCTTGGAAGGAAGAAGTCTTTAGCCAAGCCTCCACGCGCCAGGAGCTGAGGTGAACCGGGCAGGACCAATCCCACCCCTCCCCTCGGTCAATCCGGCAAGAAGCCTGGGGCCCACCATAGCAGAGAGGTGACATCATCGGAGTTCGGCCGGCGAAATTCCTTCCCAGCAAAATCCACTTTAGCAGGTGTGTGACTCCCCATACTGATACAAGCAGCCAGGAAACTTCATTGACTTCTCAGGGGTCGTGTCCGTAGGGAAGCAGAGGGGAGCCCAGAACCCAAGGCCCCCATATCACCAGTGGTGACCCCTAAGGTCTTATCCGCCAGTTTACCACAGCACTGAGGCTTAAAAGGGGCACTCGGTGGGGCTGCAAGTGTAACTAGATCTCTGGAGAATCACTTCTGGGGAACAGGACCTGGCTGGCAGGCTGACAGGAGGAAGGGGGTTAAGAGCTGGAGAAGTGAAATGGCTCTGGACTGACAAGTCTGAGAGACCCCCAAAAGACGCCCTAAAGGGATAGCTATCGGCAGGTAGAGAGCAGACACTCCGCTTGGAAGGCACAGCTCCGCCTACTGGAAGAGAAGAAGGTGGATCTCTAAGACTTTAATTTTTTTGTTGTTGTTGTTGCTGTTGTTGATATTTTTTTCTCTCCTTCTTCTCTCCCTGTTCTTTTCCCCCCTTTTCCTTCTCTCTTTCTATCCCATTTCAAGTTTTATTGTTCTTTTCATTCCCCTCTAATCTATCTCTCCCTCTATCCTTTTTTTCTTTTTAAGAGCACCTTCATTCTCCTACCCCCCAACTCTCATTCGAAGCATTACATCTTCCATTGTGTGTAATTGTCTAAATGCAAATAGGTGAATGTCTCGAGGCTGTCTATAAGACTCCTAAATACCTAGCTACTACCAACACCCTGATCCAATTGCCTGGTAGTATCCACCTTCAGTGGAGCAATCTTCTAAAGTAGCCGAGACATACTAACCATTGTACCACCAGAGCACCCAACCTAAACATATAGTCCTAAGAACAAACAGCAAATCATTATATGCATACAGAACCTAGAAGCCTTATATGAATTGAATGAATCAGCTTTAAAGTACAACAAAGCCCAAAATTTTTAGGCATAATCTTCCACCACAAAAGAGAGACAACAGAGATATACAAAGCCAAAACAAATGTATAGGAGAAAGCAGTTACAAAGCAGTCAAACAGAGCTGGAAAGCAACGTGAACAATATGAAAAAACAAGGGAAAAAGGGGTTACAAACAATGCAGGACAATCTAAATATACAGGAGGACCTAGAAGAATCAGAAATATGGACAGGGAAAGAAATCAAGGCATTCCTAATTCAGATGGAACGGAATATTAGAGAAGACATGAGACAGCAAATCCAAGCATTGAAAGTATATTTTGAAGAGGAACTAACCACACAAATTAAATCCGCAAAGAATGAGCTTTATCAGGAGATATAGGTGTTAAAAAATAATCAAGTTGTAATCATAGAAATGCAAGAAACCGTAAATCAGATTAAAAGCGCTAATGAGAATATTACAAACAGACTAGATCAAGTAGAATTCAGAACATCAGATAATGAAGACAAAGTATATCAACTTGAAAAGAATATAGTCAACACAGAAAAGATGTGAAATCAAACATATAACACAAAACACAAGTGCACACATAATATAATACATACAACACATGACATAATATTAAAGGCCTTATGACTTTTTACAGGTGAAATCTCCATTGCAATGTCTAAAAACTCTATTGTCCAAAAATAGAACTGATCAGCAAAACATTAACCTAGTTCTGTATGAGCTAAAAAAAACAAAATAAAACTTCATGATATGAGAAAGGGGAATAATAAAATAGATTTGAAAAAAACATTCTGGTTCTGTCACAGATGTAAGAACAGCCAAACTGGAGTTCTGCGTATCAGCTCTTATTGATTTGAGCCAAATCATCTTATTTTTGGTCTGTAGAAATCTCTTTAGTTAATCTCTCTGGAATCCAAATTGGCTACTGTTCTCCCTGTGGAAACACAAAAACAGACCCCGGACTCCAGACAATTACTTGGTCAGGACCTTTCCATTGTCCTGTTCGAATATCCTTCTAAAGTACCTTGGGCTTATGTACATTTTTTGGACATATATGCCTTTCTGCAGCACTAAGCCCTGATGAACCCAAATTTAAAAAGTTTAGAGTAAAAGGGTTATTTTAAGTTTACCTTTGGGGAATATATACCCCTTCACAATTTGTTCTTTTTGCTTTAATATGTACGTTTTAATAGTTTCATGTGCTCTTTCAACTATGCCTTCTCCCTGTGGATTGTATGGGATTCCTGTTATATGAGTAATGCCAAATGATGAGCAAAATTGTTTAAAAGAAGTAGAAGTATAAGCAGGGGCATTATCTGTTTTTAACTCTTTTGGAACGCCCACAGTGGCAAAATTTTGTAAGCAATGAGCTATAACATCTTTAGTTTTTTTCTCCAGCAAGAAGGGAGCCCATCAAAAATACAGAAGAAGTATCAACTGTAACATGCAAATATTTTAATTTTCCAAATTCTGGCAAGTTTGTGACGTTCATCTGCCAAATATGGTTAGGTAACAATCCTCTAGGATTGACTCCAAGATTAACTTGTGGTAAAAAGGTCACACAATTTTGACATTGTTTTATTATTTGTTGAGCTTGTTCCTTAGTTACTTTGAAACGCTTTTGTAAAGTATTAGCATTGACATGGAACTTTTTATGAAAATTTGTAGCTTCTTCTAGTGTAGAGAAAATATGTATGAATGTCATGTGTTGTTTTATCTGCTAAATAATTGCCCAAACTAAGGGCTCCAGGCAATCCTGTATGTGTCCTGAAATATCCTATAAAAAACGGAACTTTCCTGTCCCAGATTAGACTTTGTATAGTCGAAAGCAAAGAGAAAATAGTAGAGGAAGGGGAAATCCTTCTACCATCTTCAAGTGATACTATAGCACTAACTATATACTGATTATCGGAAAATAAATTAATTACAGATGCTTTAAGCATCACAAAAGCTTGTAATACTGCATTAAGCTCTACATTTTGAGCTAATTGTTTGGGTACTAAAAATGTAAAAGTTTGATCAGGTGTAAATATTACTGCTGTACCATTATTTGACCCATCAGTGAATATATTTGTAGCATTTATAATAGGTGTTTTTCTTGTCATTTTTGGAAAAATTACATGATGTGATGACCAAAAAGACAATAAAGGATTAGATGGTAAGTGGTTATCAAATGAAACATTAGATTTGCACATGATTATTGCCCAAGTATTTAACTAATTATCTAAATTATCAATTTGATTCATAGTATATGGAGTAATAATTTTATCTTCTTGGGTTGTATTATAGTTATAGTAGAAATATTCAAGTAAAAGAGAAGGTCTCTCGAGCTAGTCAGACAGAGATAAAAATTCAATTAAAAGAGAAGGTCTCTCTAGCTAGTTAGACAGAGGAAAAAATCAAGTGATTGATCCTGATAATGTGTCTGAATCAGCCTCTTGGACCTGTGTGAGGTTGTGGCTTAGATTCTCATCACCTGATGGATCATTCCGTGTGTGAATCCATACCCAAAATGGCCAAAAGAGCAGTCCCTGTGGATGAAGTCTCTTGCCTTCCTTTATAAGTCTACTGAACTCCATCAAGTGAGAATACGCATCCTTTGTGTCAAATGAGTTCTTCAAAGCCCTGGAGAGTCTAGCACATAGGTTCTTGGGTTTTCTCATGACTCCAATTCACATAAAAATATCTATACCTGACAGTCAGTAGGCCTCAGATTGGAGAAGCAGAGGTGTATTAAGGGCAGGCCTATTTGATCACACCTGGTTCACAGGAAGGGTGTCCAGGCCACCATGACTTTAGGCAATGAAGGGCAAGAAAGCTTAGTTTGGACACTGTCTTGGACTTCGCCACTCATGGAAACCTCCAGACAGAGCGTAGTATGAGAGTGTATATATGGAAGAAAATGAGGACCATGTGGGAGTGTTTGGTTTTAATTGTGGTCATTTGTGTGGTAGTTGGAAGATATGACTGGGTATACCTGGGCTGAACTCTGGTGTGATTCCCCTTAGAGACTGAGTTCTAGAGCTGACTTAGAGAAGTGTTATCATGAAATATGTTGGGATTTTAGTTGGTCACGCATGAGAGTTGCCCTTGGAAACCGAGATCTAGGCCCAGGTTTGCTTTCCACAGAGCACTTGGAATCTAATCCAGGATATCACATGGTTTTATTCTGAAAGACATGGCAGCCATAGTTGAGAGTCAAAACACACATGTACCTCACATTGTAGACAGCAATAGGTCTGGCTTCCTGTGAAATTTTGGCCACTCTTTGGAAGCCTTGCCTGTGAGATTTCTCCAGAGCTTTCATTGAAATGAGCTTCCTCACCATTTAATTGTTCCTGAATGAAGTTAAACACACAGTGCCTCCAACATCATTCTTGTAAAATGGCTAGATAAATACCATGAAATTTTTGAAATTCCCATGACCATGAAAATGGTGTAGAACAGAGATGCCAGTAAGTTGGAGCCTGATGTGAAATGGGCCTAGAAAAGTCGTGTGCAGTTGTGTGATAAAATATCTGTGGTGGGGCAATGTGGATCTGCCATTGGCTTCCAAATGGCTTGTGACTGACATGGTGCACCCAGCAGACCCTTCTATGTAAAGGCATCTTGTTATGTGGAGAGTTTTCAGGGCAATGTTCAGAATCAGATTGCTATGGTTAAGGATGCAAGCTATGTGGGATTGAAGCCTGGTTGGTTCATTATCCTGCAGAACCTGACACACCACACGTGACAGAACTCCCTTTAGCACTGTGTCCCAGTTTAACTCCTTGTATTTTGTGAAGCAAATACCAAACTCACATTGCAGCAGCAAGAAACACATCAACAAGTGGAGGATGGCCAGATGGCTTTACAGTCCACACGGAAAGAGTTTGCCCGCAGTGGCCACAGTTTACCTACAAAGAGAGAATTCAGCACTGCTGCCTCATGTTCATTAGAAAATAAGAAACCATGTCCTCCAGGTCACTTAGATACATACCTAGCTTTGATGGTCTCTCTACAAAAAAAGCTAAAACTCCTGACAACAACAAATATTTCAAGTGCCCAAACTCAGAGGCAGTTTCACCAGAAGTCTTTAGTCCAGAAGAGCTCCATTTTTGTGGAGTATTTACCTGTCCCTTACTTTTGGAAACTCCTCTACCACCTTCAAGGTTGTGAACTCTTGAGCATATTACATTCCAGATATGTATTCACAGATTTTCTAACTCGTCCACTCTAATTGTATTTTACTTGGAGTGAAGGTAAAGTCAAGGCATTGTTCTGGATTAGAGTGGGAAGATATTTGTGAAGCACATATTTACATACACATTGGATTCATTTTCCTATTTTCAATTCAAAATGCTGAATGCCTGACACTAACGCATACCCTACTAGACTCTGACTACTAATTCTAATATGATGGAGAAAAATAACCCAAACCGAATAGAAATACAAGCAGTTTAGACGAGACATAGTGTATTGCTGGACTTGCCTTTTGCATTATACAGGGTAGGACTTATAAATCTAGTCAATATTTTGTTGAAATAGTTCTCCATGTGTTTTTAAAGTTAACAAATAGATGAATTCCTCTCTGCCTTTCTCTGTAGCCAATTCAGCACATGTTATTTCATATGCACATATTGAATCATACCTGTTATCACATGTACATTCTTGTGGGGTGGCTGACTTTGCAGATACAAATTGGGAGAAGAGATCACTCCACCTAAACACAGTTGGAACTGAAAATTCAACCTATGGGTGAGCTTCGTAGATGGGCAACATGATAAATAAAATCATGTTCAGTATAATGAATATTTTTGGATCAGTGGATGATATACATTTCATGATGAATTTCGATTTCCATATATATTGCTACTTTTTAATGTCTGTGTGTGTGTGCGTGTGTGTGTGTGTGTGTGTGTGTGTACACTCTCCAAGTTTTTCAAAATATGAAATATATGGGTCTCAATGTACACTCCCTAAATTTATTCGTATTCATGTATGTGGATTTATAATCAAATATTCAAAAGATTATTCTCAGAAATATTCATCCACCTGAAATACATATTTGTTTCCTAGAAATAAAAACTAACTTCTGTGAATGGTGCATACGAATCCTAATATTTCTACAGTAACTGACCCAGTTTAACACCAATGCAAGTATATAATTATGGAACGTGATGTGTATTTTGATGTTCATTTTTAGTCAACACTTGTACATTACTATTTCTTCAGTTTATGCACATCATAAGATATATATTTCATACACAAGTAGCAAATTTATTGGCATTTGTTTCACTTTCAATAACTTCATTCTTCAGAACACATGTATTACTCCATGTTTTTTAACAAGACTTCTTTCTAAACACATTATTTTCGATTTCCATAATCACTTTTGAAGCATAACTCACACACTCTTCATGATGAAATATCACCTTAATATTACCATTAGAAGTATAACTGGTTGGAATGAATGATTTTATATCAACATTAGATTTTCTGTATGTTTTCAGATATCAACTCAATCCATTATTTAAAGCGGACCAATTATATTATTTATTCACAGTATGGTCTATTCTTGCATTATCTCTATATTCTTAGACAGATACTACACCACTTTCTAGCCCAATACTCATTTATACGTCTTCAAAATATTGTTCCCAGAAATGGTGGAAGAAATACTCATGTCACCTGATCTACATATACATTTTACCACAGTAATATTCTGGAAAATAAAGCAAAGGTCACACTTATGATTGTACCAAAGCCTAAATTTAAAGTGGTCATGGATTTCTAAAAACATCCATGTCCAGGTTGCCTAATTCTCTCAAATGTCAATCCAATTGTTGACTACATATTTGTTTCTTTCTAAGATTATATATTCAAACTCAACCCTGTTGAAAATGTCTAATCCTATCACTCACTTTACTTTGCCTGATATCCTAATGTCTCTATTGATATCGGCTTTCCTTCATAAATTCCCAGTTCATCATTTTGACTGTTCATTTGTGCTGACATTTACATTCACTCTCTACCTGAAACCCAATTGCTAAATAACTTTTGGTCCAAATCCTATACTCACTCTTCTTTTTGAATCTACCAACTATCTCCCAAATCCTACTGACTATCATTTTTTGAATGGATGTTCTCTTCGACATTCAATCATTCAAGGTACAAGGTCCGATGCCATTGTGTATTGATTTATCTGAGACATCTGTGCAGGACATAATTCAAAGCTAAGTCTCCCAATCAAGGGCCCAATCCGTTTCTGGCCTTCAAATATTACTTAGATTTCTGTTTTCATACTTATATTTCACCTCTATATTTTTATAAATATCACAGATTTCCAATACCATTATTCATCCAGCAAAATGATTCCTAACCCAAATCGAACATGTAATTAACCCAAACCATATACTATTCCCTCATTCTAACTTTATAAAAGAGCAGGGAAAGTGTTGGTCTTACAATATAGGAATGTAGGGGATATACCACCTGCTGAAAACCTCAAAGGTCCATGCAGAAATAATCCCTGGAGAAGATGTAGGCAGCTATTAAGGACCTGAGAGAGCAAAAGTCATCTTCCATGGAAAACAACCCTGTCTGGAGAGGGGTTGTGTCTGACTGAGTGTCTCTGTTCCTAATGTACAGAAGATGGACCAATCCAGGCCTGTGTGCAGAGCTGTTCACGGGTGCCTATGGGTGATATAGTATTCTAACTGGTGAGAGGGTCACGGGAAATAGGGGCAGCATCTATCTCATGGGACCCTTGGAAGCAACTGTTAGGAAAAAGTGGTTGCAAAGGCAGTGACCTCATTCAGTTCCTGAAGGAAGTGACCTCATCTCTATTCCTTGGTGATGGAACTCTCTGAACTTGCGATCCAGGATTCCAGGCACCCAGAGCCAGTCCTAGTCCCAGTCCCAGTGGACTCATTTGTTTGGATTTTGTAAGGACAGAGTCAGTCTTTCTTGGTATCTATTGATGTGAAGATGGCCAAATGCCAGGAAAGCTTTGAAGACTGGCCTTTCCAGAGAAAGCAAGTAGTGGCTCACCACGGGCTCCTGACAATTTCACAGAGTTGGCCAAAGAGACCAGATCTGAGACAGGACAGGCCATTTTGGAGGTACATAGTAAGGCTCACCAGTGAGAGTACACTCCGAATAGTCACAGACCTACTTGGGGGAAGGCGTTGCCTTTGTGGTTTTTGTTGTGTGTTTGTGGTTTTATCTCATGTTCTGAGAAAAGGTAAGAAAGGCGGTTTGTTTGGTTTGGAGTGAACTGTTTCTAGTAAGTCGTTTGACAAGGCAAGTGTTTCTATGTCTGTGTATCCCAATGTGTCTGTTGTTGTAGACATTAGAAAAGAGAATGCATCAATGGATGTGTCCTGTCTAGTAGAAAGCTTCCCAGCATCAATCCTGCCCAATTTATGAATGGATTGTGGCTTGCATTATCGAAGGGCAACACCTACAAACTTCCTAAGTTCCCATTTTCTTCCTGAATTCTGGCTACACTCAAGAATAGGCTCATGGTTTTATGTCCAAGATATTTACCACCTCCAAGCTCTGTGATATGGCCATGTACTGGATAGCTGAAGGGAATGGCGAGCATCTCAGAAAACTCAGATATCAGTGTGACCAGTAAAGTCTCAGTGGAGGAACCCTGCTATGGGCCTTTTGCTTACCTATTGTTCTTTTGCCCTGAATGTCAGGAATGGCTTTGCCTCACGCCACCCCTTTCTGAAGCCTGAAGAAACCAGTTTTCAAATGGAAATGAGTGGGCATCACCTGTGGCTCTTTGCTTAACTGCTTTGGAAAGGGATGTGTCTGAATCAGTCTCTTGGCCCTGTGTGAGGCTGTGGCTTAGATTACCAACACCTGATGGATGTAAAGAAAGATCCCATGTGTGCATACAAAATCAAAATGGCAAAAATTCGCAGTCATTGTAGATGAAGTCTCTCGCCTTTCTCTGTAAAGTTCCTGACCTCCATCAAGGGGAATAGGGATCCTTTGGGTCAAATGAATTCTTCAAAACCATGCAGAGGCAAATCCATAAGTGCTTCGGTTTTTTCTTGACTCCATTTCACATAAAGAATCTAAACGCCAAAGTCAGAAGGCCTCAAATTGGAGAAGTGGAAAAGTATTAATAGCAGACTTATTTGATCACTCCTGGTTCACAAGAAGGGTGTCCAGGCCACCGTGACTTTAGTCACACACACACACACACACACACACACACACACACACACACACACACACATATATATATATATATATATATATATATATATATATATATATACACTCTTCAGATTTTTCAAAATATGAAATATGTGTCTTATTTTACACTCACGAAATTCATTCATATTCATATACGTAAATTTATAATCAACTTTCCAAAGATTATTCTTAGAAATATTCATTAACCATAAAAACATATTTCTTTCCTATACTGAAAAGTAACTTGAGTGAATGGTGCACACAAATCCTAATATTTCTACAGTACCTGACCCAGTTTAACATCAATGCAAGTAGATTCCAATCGGACATGATGTGTATTTTGACGTTCATTTTTATTCAACACTGGTAGATTACTATTTCTTCAATTTATGCACATCATAGGATATATATTTCATCCACAAGTTAGAAAATTAATAGGCATTTGTTTCACTATCAATCACTTCCTGCTTCAGAGCACATGCATTCCTCCATGTTTCTCGACTGGTCTTTTCATGAGAAAAGGGATGGACAAGGCAAGGTAAGGCAACTAAGATAGCACCGAAGACACGGAAACAGTCCTTTTTGGTTGCAACCGGATTTAGAGGGCATTGCTTCTGTTGTAATCATTTAATCCCCTCCACCCCAAGTTTAAATTGTTTCAGAATTTTGTACCCAACATGGATGAGAGGGGCTCAGAAGTTCACAATCTGCAGAAGTTTATAAAAAGCAGTTTTTGTTTCTGTTTTTTTTTTTTTCTCTGTTCTGGGCAAGTTAACATTTTAAGGATACCGGGAATGGGGCAGAGCTATTTTCTTCTCTTTTTTTTCTCTCAGCCAGATGTTACCATGGAGCCCAGTTGGTAACTTCTTTATCTTAGAAATGTAGCCATCTCTGTGAAGCTCCAGCTCAAGGCCAGAGGCCTTGTTTACATATTGCCAGCATTATGACTGACTCTTTCCAAACACATTATTTTCGATTTCCATAATCACTTTTGTAGCAAAACTAACATATCTTCATGATAAACCGTAACCCTAATATTAATATTAGATGTATCATTGGTTGGAATGAATGATTGTATATCAATATAAGATTTCTTATATATTTTCATATATCTATTCAATCCGTTATTTAATGTGGAACCAGTTATATTATTTATTCACTTATGGTCTATTCATGCATTATCTCTATATTCTATGACACAGTGTACACCTCTTTGTACCCCCAATACCCATTTATATGTCTTCAAAATATTGCTCCCAGAAATGGTGGAAGAAACACTCATGTCACCACATCTACATATACATTTTATCACAGTAGTATTCTGGAGACAAATGTAAAGGTCACACTTTTGATTGTACCAAAGCCTAAATGGAAAGTGAGCATGGATTACAAAAAACATCCATGTCAAAGTTGCCTAATGCTCTCAAATGTCAATCCTATTGGTGACTACATATTTGTTTCTTCTTAAGATTATATATTCTAACTCAATTCTGTTGAAAATGTCTAATCGTATCACGCACTTTATACTTTGCCTGATTTCGTAATGTCTTTATTGATATCTGCTTTCCTACATATTTTTCCCACTTCATTATTGTAACTGTTCACATGTGCTGACATTTACATTCACTCTCTAACCAAACCCGTATTGCTAAAGATATTGTTTTCCAAATCCTATACTCACTCTTCTTCCTAAACCCACCGACTATCTTCTTAATCTTACCGACTATCCGTTTATGACTGGATTTTCTCTTCTACATTCAAACATCCAAGTAATGTTCCTGCAAGCGTTGGTGGAAGAGATCACCAAGATAGTGTCTCATGCAACAGCAAGGGGTTAATTGGGGGTCCAGCAAGCTGGGGCTCAGAGCTCACATGAATAGAGCAGAGAGCCCTGAGAACAGCTTAAGCAGAGCTTATATATTTTCCTTGGAGAGGGCAGGGATGGAAATTTATTGATGGGTCAGAGCGAGTGGGTGGTTAGTGTGAAACTGGGTGAGGGAATACATTCTGCAATTTGGCAGTTGGGGACAGCACAATCTGGGAACAAGATTACAAACAGTTCTCAATATTTCAACAGTGTTTTGTTAAGCATACAGAAAAACAGGAAGTTACAAGTACCTTTTTTATTAACCTTTCATTCCCCACTTCTTCTTCTTGCTACTTTTAATCATAAAAGTGATTATTGGGACGTGTCACATTCTATGTCTGCTAGTGGGGTATTACCATAAGTTTAACTTATCCAATTTGAGCTTGGAGAAAAGAAATTACATGGTTAAGCAAACAGGGTTTTATAGTTAGCAATAATATGAGGATTATTATTGGACAGGCCAGGGTTGATAAAAGCGTAGATAAGCAGGGGGACTGTGTGAACCAAGACTCAAACCACCCTTTTTGGGCCTCTCTCTCTCGTTGACGCTTTTCAAGGCATCCTTTTATTTTACTCAAAGGTTTTTTTTACAACCTCAGTATGGTCGGCATCAAAACAACATTCTTACATCAATGCAGCACAAAGGCCCCCTTCTCTCATGAAGAGGAGGTCCAACTCTCAACTGGAGTTTAAAACAACTTCAGAGAGACATGTTAAAGATTCCTGCAAAGCTGTGATGGAGGTTTCTATTATCTTTAAGTTTTGGTCTCTTGCTGCTTCTATTTGGGTCATTTGTTGTGTACCATGGAGCAGGGCAGTGGTTCCTGTGACTACCACTGCCGCAACTCCAATTCCTAATATGATGGCTAAAGTGAGGGATATATGTTCCCAGTGGAACCGGGTTGTATGCCCCCGTGTTTGAACTTCAAATGAACCTGGGTCATTATAGAGCAATCTGGGACACATCTTCACCATTACACAATTAATCACATCTGTTGACCATTTCATGAAAACATGAACAATGTTTAAGTATATAGAATTATACTGTTGTAGGGACGGACAAGGCACGGCACTTAAGATAGCACCAAAGACAGGGAAACAGTCCTATTTGGTTGCAACCGGATTCAGAGGGCATTGCTTCTGTTGTAATCAATTAACATCCTGAACCCCAAGTTTAGGTAGTTTCAGAATTTTGTACCCAACATGAAAGAGAAGGGACTCAGAAGTTCACAGTCTGCAGAAATTCACAAAAGAAGCTTTTTTTCTGTTTTTTCCTTTATTGTGGGCAAGTTAACTTTTCAAGGACACCTGGGAGGCAGAGAGCTTTTTTTCCTTTTCTTTTATCCCCCTGCCAACTGTTACCATGGAGCCCAGTTTGTAAATTTTTATCTTAGAAATGTAGCCATCTCTGTGAAGCCCCAGCTCAAGGCCAGAGGCCTTGTTAACATATTCTGTGAAAAACTATTAAGGGGGTGTCTAGCTTAGGAGTGCTGATTTTTCCAGCCAGTAGCCAAGTAGAACAGGGCAACAGAAAAAGAGGAAGTTAATCTACACTGAACTCATTTATAGAGACTCTTTTGCTGAAAGTCCTAAAGTCAGCCATGGTGAAGACTTCTGGAGAAGTTCAGTGAAGATTTTTCTGTGGGCCTGGTACAGAGGGGGAAGACGGGGAAGGCGGGGGGTGAGAGCAGCTCCGTGGATCTGAGAATAAGGAAGGAGAGATGTAAAGGAATAATGGGAAAGGGGTTTGGGATTTTCCTAGCAACATAAATTGAGCAGTAGAATAGGTAGAGCAGAAAGGAAGACGGGAGTGAGTATCCCAAAAAGCCTGTGAGGGACTTTAAATTCTTAGTACCCTGTTTTCAGTGATGACAAAGCAACTTTAAAGGCCATTTTCATTACATCTTCGATAGGGGTCTGAGGGCTCTCCTAAGCTGGTTTGAGCTTTGGGTTAAGTGGTAAGA
Organism: Callospermophilus lateralis; assembly: GCF_048772815.1. Classification (NCBI taxonomy): domain Eukaryota; kingdom Metazoa; phylum Chordata; class Mammalia; order Rodentia; family Sciuridae; genus Callospermophilus; species Callospermophilus lateralis. Next base: position 956,279 of record NW_027514371.1, on the reverse strand, counting down.
GGACCTGGTGGGACCCGGTGTGGGCACTGACAGGAAAAGAGAGAAGTGAGTGGATGGATGGGTACCTCAGTACCTGCTACCTCAGCAAGGGGGCAATGCTCTGAGAACCGGCGGAGGTTTCGGTTTTTGATCTAGTAATTGGAGAAGAGAAATCAGGTTTGCTGAGGTGGGACTGACAGAAGAGAGTCTGGAGCAGAAGGCTGAGTTTGAGGAACTATTGGAGAAGCATAGTTCAGGATGTGAGCGAAAGAGGAAAAAGGCCTTCACATAGGGGAATTTCCTTTCACCCTTTTGAGCACTTGCAGAAGTTAAAAAGGTCACACAGAATTTGAGGATCTAGAGACTCCTCTGTTGGCCATCAGTTTGGTTTTTCTAAGTGGTAATATGGCCAATGCTGTGTACTGAATTTGATGAGGATTTTGGGTTCCACCAGGCAGCCCCTGTATGCTCAAATACCCATGACTTACAGAAGAAGTCGGCTTTTCCCCCACACAGCCGTGGCGGTTTGTGGCTTTGATAGTCTGCCGGGCAAACATACTAATATAGGCTAGCCAACCTGCATCTGGCTTGCCTGTCCCTACAACCATAATGTTTGTTTCCATTATCTATGGTACGGAAAGGATTTAATGAAATTTTAGTGAGATCCTCTTCATCAGGGATATCCTAATAGGAAAGACCTATAGCCAGCTGACAAATGTCTGGGTGGAGAGATGGCCACCAGGTCCCTAAGGGGGCTGTATGCAAGATAGACCATACTTCTTGTCTAGTAGTATTTGTGATCAGCCATCGCTGCTGAAGGGACTGATGAGCGTTAGGACTACGGGTGGCCAAGGAGAGTCTATAGCCTTACCCACGTGGCGAATATGCAATTTGAAAGGGTTAACAGTCTTTTCCAGTTTTCAGCCAGAGTCTGGACATGGCACAGGCTTGAGATGAGAGGCATGGATCCAGGAAGTGATTCCCTCTACTTTTACTGCTGTAGGTGTTATAAGTAGCACTTGGAATGGTCCTTTCCAGCGGGGTTCCAGGGATGACACCTGATGTCATCTGATGTAGAGGAAGTCTCTTTCTTGATATCAATGTGGATTCCCCTTGTCCCCAGGTTGGAAGGCAGTGGCCAGCTGTTTACACAGGTATAGCTGAGTTCTTACAAGAGATTTAAGTATGTCAAGCAAGGGTGTGTGGAAGGGATCCTTAGGTCTTAGAGTCGGGGTTAGGTCTCTTAGTGTAGGAAGGGCCCCATAGAGAATTTCATAGGGGGTGAGGTTACACAAAGAAAGAAAGGGAGTATTTCTTGCATGAAACAGTGCATAAGGCAGGAGCATAGTCTAATCTTTTATGCCGGTCTCTAAGCTTAATTTTGTTAAGGTCTCTTTAATGGTTTTATTTATTTTTTTTACGTGTCCTGAGCTCTGGGGTCTATAAGCACAATGTAACTTCCAATTAATCCCCAGGGTCCTGGCTAACCCCTGATTTACCTGGCCCATGAAGGCTGTTCAATTATCAGACCATATTAAATTAGGCAGGACGTGTCTTTGATAAATATTTTTCAGGATCTTCTTTACCACAATTTGTGCCGGTTTTCTTTTCTTTTTTTTTTTTTTTTTTTTGGTGGGAAAGGCTTCAATCCATCCTGAAAATGTATCTACAAAGACTAGGAGATATTTAAGTCCATACCTTGCTGGCTTAATTTCAGTAACGTCCACTTCCCAGAATTGTCCTGGTCTGGTTCCTCATAGGTGCTTTCCTGCAGGAAGCTTGGAAGGGTAAGCATTAACCAATTGACAGAACTGACAGGCTTTTGTTACCCATTCAATTATTTCCTTTCACTGTGAGTGAATTAGTCTAAAACTCCGTTCTTGATCCTACAGTAATGCCGGCAGATTTTTTGAACCAAGTTGATTGAGTTGATGTACATTTTTAATGTAGTGTAGGGCTTTCTGAAATTGCAGGCTGGGCTCAGTGAAGTTGAGGAGTTCAGTGTCAGTGTTCTTAGATGTTATCAAAAGCTTGCTGGTGCTCAAGGGTCCATTGGAATTGGGCATTCTCATTTAACAGCGGGTATAAAGGAGCAGCTAAGAACACAAACCCAGGTCCATAACCTGCTAAAGCCAGCAGTCCCAAGAAACTCTCTATGTTGTCTCCTGTTAAATGGGGGTGGTATCTGCACAACGGTTTGTTTTCTGGGCTCAGTGAGCCATCATTTACCGCGCCTAAGGAAATACCCCAGGAAGATTACTTCTTGCTTGCAAATTTGAGCCTTTTTGTCCAAAGCTCTCTACCCAAGTTGAGCAAGCTCAGATAATAGTGCTTGGGTCTCAGACTCACAGTTTTCTTCGGTGTTGGCTGCCAGTAGCTGGACATCCACATATTGAAGCAGAATGACTTCGGGGTGCATAGTTCTGAAGTTGTAGAGATGTCTGTGAAGGGCTTCATCAAAGAGAGTGGGGGAGTTTTTGAACCCCTGTGGAAGTCTAGTCCAAGTTAGTTGACAAGACGTTCCAGATTCTGGGTCTACCTACTCGAAAGCAAACAGCAACTGACTATCTTTATGCAGAGGCAAGCAAAAGAAAGCATCTTTTAAGTACAGAACAGTATAGCATTTTCACTCGGCCACAGCAAAAAGGTTATTGGGGGTCCAGCATGCTGGGGCTCAGAGCTCACTTGAATAGAGCAGAGAGCCCTGAGAACAGCTTTAACAGAGCTTATATACTTTTCTTGGAGAGGGCAGAAAGGGAAATTTATTGATGGGTCAGGGCGAGTGTGCGGTTTGCGTGCACCCGGGTGAAGGAGTATATTCTGCAGTTTGGCAGTTGGGGACAGCACATCCTGGGAACAAAATTAGCAAACAGTTCTCAAGATTTCAACAGTGGTTTGTTAAGCATACAGAAAAACAGGAAGTGACAAGTGCCTATTAACCTTTCACCAAAGCAAAATGGAAAGTGAGCATTGATTACTAAAAGCAACCATGTCCAGGTTGCCTAATGCTCTCAAATGTCAATCCTATTGGAGGCAACATATTTCTTTCTTCCTAAGATTATATATTCAACCTCAACCATGTTGAAAATGTCTAACCCTATTACATTATACTTTGCCTGATTTCCTAATGTCTCTATTGATATCTGCTTTCCTACATATTTTCCCAAGTTCATCATTGTGACTGACTCTTCATATGTGCTCATATTTACGTTCACTCTCTACCCAAAACCCTATTGCTAATGAAACTTTCGTTCAAATCCTATATTCACTCTTTTTTCTAAACCTACTGACTACCTTCCTAATCCTGCCGACTATTCCTTTTTGACTGGATGTTCTCTAGGACATTTAATCATCCAAGGTACAAGGTCCTTTGCCATTGCACATCGATTTATCTGAGATATCTGTTCAGAACATAATTCAAAGCAAAGTATCACACTAAAGGGCCCATTGCCCTTCAGGGCTTCAAATCGTACCTAGATTTCAGGTTTCATACTTATATTTCACCTATATATTCTTGTGAATATCGCAGGTTCCCAATACCATTATTCATCCCGCAGAATGTTTCCTAACCCAAATAGAATAAGTTATTAACCCTAACCATACACTGTTCCCTCAATCTAACTTCACAAAAGAGCAGGGACAGAGTTGGTCTTACAATACAGGAATGTAGGGGATCTTTCACCTGCTGAGAACCTCAAAGTTTGATGAGAAATGATCCCTAGAGAAGATGTAGCAGCTATGAAGGACCTGAGAGAGCAAAAGTCATCTTCCATGGCAAACCACCTGTTCAGGATGAAGTGATGTGTCTGAATCAGCCTCTCTCCTACTGATATAAAGAAGATGGACCAAACCAACCCTGTGTGGAGAGCTTCTCCTTGGTGTCTACGGTTGATATACCATTCTAACTTCTGAAAGTGTCACAGGAAGTAGGGGCAGCCTCCATCTCAAGGGACCCTTGGAAACAAGTGTTAGGACAAAGTGGTTGCCAAGGCAGTGACCTCATTCCCTTCCTGTTGGAATTGACCTACCTCACGTCTTTGGTGATGTAACTCTCTGAACTTGGGATCCAGGAAGCCAGGCACACAGAGCCAGTCCCAGTCCCATTCCCAGTGGACTTACTTGTTTGGATTTACCAAGGAGAGAGTCTGTCTCTCTTGGTACCTAATGGTTTGAGGATGACAAAATGCAAGTAGAGCTCTGAAGATGGGCCTTCAATGAGAAAGCAGGTAGTGGTCAGCACAGGCTCCATACAACTTCACAGAGATGGACAAGAAGACCAGACCTGAGACAGGACAGGCCATTTTGGGGGAACATAGTATGGCCCACCAGTCAGAGGACACTCTGGATAGTCACAGACTTACTTGGGGGAAGGAGGTGACTTTTTGAGTGTGGGTGTGAGTTTGGGGTTTTGTCTCATGTTCTGAGAATAGGTAGGAAAGGTGGTTTGTTTGGTTTAGAGTGGACTGTTTCTAGAAAGTCCTTTGACAAGGCGAGTGTGTCTGTGTCTGTGTATCCCACTGTGTCCTTGGTTGTACATATTAGAAAACAGAATAGATCAATGGATGTATCCTGTCTAGTAGAAAGCTTCCCAGAATTCATCCTGCCCATTTTAGGAAAGGACTGTTGGTTGCTTTTCGATGGGCAACACCTACTATCTTCCTAAGTTCCTGTTTTCTTCCTGAATTCTGGCCACTCTCCAGAATAGGCTCATGTTTTTTTGTCCAAGATATGTACCACATCCAAGCTCTGTGACATGGCCATGTACTGGATAGCTGAAGGGAATTGCAAGCATCTCACAAAACTCAGATATCATTGTGACTAGTAAAGTCTCAGTGGAGAAACCCTGCATTGGGATTTGCTGACTTATTGTTCTGTTACCCTGAAGTCAGGAAGGTCTTTGCCTCAGGCCACCCCTTTGTGAATTTTGAAGAAAAAAGTTTTCAAATGGAAGTGAATGGGCATCACCTGTGGCTCTTTGCTTAACTGCTTTGGAAAAGTATGTGTCTGAATCAGCCTTGTGGCTCTGTGTGAGGCTGTGGCTTAGATTATCAGCTCCTGATGGATCTAAAGAAAGATGCAATGTGTGCATCCAAAACCAAAATGGCAAAAAGATCAGTCATTGTGGATGAAGTCTCTCGCCTTCCTCTGTAAGTTTCCTGACTTCCACCAAGTGAGAATAGGGATCATTTGTGTCAAATAAGTTCTTTCAAGCGCTGCAAAGTTGCTTTGGTTTCCTAATTACTCCAAATCACATAAGGAATCTAAACCTGACAGTCAGTAGGCCTCAAATTGGAGAAGCAGAGCAGTATTAAAGGAAGAACTATGTGATCAATCCTAGTTCACAGGAAGGGTGTTCAGGCCACCCTGAGGTTAGGCAAATGAGGGGCAAGGGAGCTTATTTTGGACACTCTCTTGGGCTGCGCCATTCATGAAAACCTCTAGCCAAATGGTATAATGAGTGTATATATGTAAGAAGTTGAGTGCCATGTGAGAATGATTTGTTTTTAATTGTGGTCATTTGTGTGGCAGTTGGAAGAGATGACTGGGTCCACCTGGTTTTGAACACTGGTGTGATTCTCCTCAGAGACTGAGTTCTGAAACTGACCTCAGAGAAGTAATTGCTTTGGAAAGAGATGTGTCTTAATCAGGCTCTTGGCCCTGTGTGAGGCTGTGGCTTAGATTATCAGCAACAGACGGATCAAAAAAATGATCCCATGTGTGCATCCAAAACCAATATAGTCAAAAGAGCAGTCATTGTGAATGAAGTCTCTCACCTTCCACTGTAAGGTTCTGAAAGAATAAAAGAAATTGAAATCAAAATGTAATGAACCAGGTTTTGTAAAGTTTCCAAGCTGCACTCAGAACCTGAAATTCCTGTGGCAGTTAAGACAATTCCTAGAACTGCCCATTAGATGTGTGTTGAAATCTTCCCTGACCACCTAGTTACTTAACAACCCCTTCCCAGAAGCCGTGCATCTCACCACGTATACATCTCAGGGCTTCAACCAATCAGTTTAAATGTATACCCCTTCTGAGGGCTGACCAATCACCCCCTGCCCCAACTTTTCCCGCCAATGAATGTGCTAATCATGTTTTAGAGTTGTTATTTCATTTTCCCGTGGTACATGATGATTTCCTAAAGGAGGCTATGATGTATGTAAAGTCCCTGAGCTCTCTAAAGAATGTATATAAACGCTGCTCAAGTTGTTCTCGGGGCTCTTTGTTCTTTGCTCCTCTGAAGGGAGCTCTGAGGCCTAGCATTCTGGACCCCCAATAAACCCTTTGCTGATGCATGAGAAATCCTCTTTGTTGTCTTTTCCTTTGATGTTCGCAGCACCTTTTCATCTGGAGGCCCCAGGTGAGATATCCAGGAGCGGTGAATGGAAGACCTCAAGGGAGTCCTCTCGGGGTAAGTAAGGTGCCTCTTTCTGGTTTCAGGTTTCAGGCTAGGGCGTGGCAAAGTGGCTGTTGGTGAAGAGCATTAGCTCTCTCCTATGGTGTGACAGACGTGTCACAGAGCCAAGATCACGTCCCTGAGGGACACTCTGGAGGACTAGGGAATTCAAGGAATAGTAGTTTCCTCAACTCGGTTATGTTTTGCTTCAGGATTTGATTTGCCAGCCCATCAGGTTTTGCCGGTAACTCAGTTTTGGTCATTGTTCTGAACTCATGTTGAGTTTACTGTCTGTTTTTATTGTCTAACCCATCAATATTTTCCAGTTACTCAGTTCAAATCTTTGTCTTGGACTCATGTTAAACGTTTACTGTTTGTCTTTGTGTTGTGTTTGTGTCTTCACTGTCCCTGTTTGAGTAACTCCCATTATGGGACAAAGCACTTCCTCTTCTCTGTCCCTGACCCTTGATCATTGGACTGATGTCCACTCAAGGGCCCAGAATCTTTCTTTTTCAGTAAAACACCGTACCTGGCAGACTCTCTGTGCTTCAGAATGGCCCATCCTCGAATTCAGATGGCCCCAGAAGAATCCTTCCACTTTCCTCTAATCCGAAAATTCAGAGATATTGTCATTCAGCCGGGGCCACGTGGCGACCCAGATCAACAGCCATATACTCCTTCCCCCACATTCCTATCATTCAAACTTTCCGCTCCTCTCCCTCTTCCTTCCATTCTCCCTGAGTCACAAGACTGGACACTCCACCCCCTCCTTATTGTCTACTCTCCCTCCCCAACCCCCAACACAGTTCCTGATGATCCTCCCACCGCTGACTCAGCCTCTCCACTGCTAGAGGCAATTGGGCAAGACCCAAGCCCTCCAGGGGACTTCCCCACAGCAGCAGCAACCCCTCCTCCCCTGGAGGAAGATGGGCAACCTAAAAGAACCCACCGGCGATGGATAATAGAAAACTCAGAAGCCCCTGTGATGCTCTCTCTCCATCCCTATGGGCCCATGAACGGACCCAACTGGGACCCCAACACCTTTGAAGGTAGGAAGCATCTGTCCACTTATCGCCGGGCTCTAATAGCGGGTCTCAGAGTGGCCGCCAGAGAGCCGACCAATTTAGCCAAGGTAAGAGAGATTATCCAAGGGCCTAATGAGTCTCCCTCTATGTTTCTGGAGAGAATTATGGAAGCATATAGAAAATATACTCCTTTTGATCCTCAGGCAGATGACCAAAAGGCATTTGTTACAATGGCCTTCATTGAGCAGGCTGCCCAAGATATTAAGAGAAAGTTACAATGTCTAGATGGGTTACAAAATACGACCTTAAGAGATTTAGACAGAGAAGCTGAGAAAGTATATTATAAGATATATATTATAAGTATATATTATAAGTATATAAGTATATTATAAGAGAGAAACTGAGGAGGACACGGAACAGAGGAGAGAGAAGGAAAGGGAAGAAAAAAAGGATGAAAGGAGCAAAAGGCAGACAAAAGCATTGGCTAAGATTTTCTTCACAGCAGCAAATACGCCAGAAATTAAAAAGCAGGGAGTCAGAAAGGGATACTTGGGCCCACGCCAAAGGCTGTCCCTGGCCTCAGATCAATGTGCCTACTGTAGAGAAAAAGGACACTGAGTCAAAGAGTGCCCCAAAAAGAAGAAGCCACGGCAGCCCGCCATGCTGACTCCAGAAGAGGACTAGGAATGTCAGGACTCGGATCCCCTCCCCGAGCTCAGGGTAACATTTGAAGTGGAGGGGACTCCAGTGAACTTTGAAGTGGATACAGGAGCAGTATACTCAGCCTTTAAGGCTTCACTGGGCCCCATATCAAATAAATGGTCCCTAGTTCAAGGGGCTAATGGCACTACTTATCGGGCTTAGACAACTAAGAGGATTATGGAAGTAGGAAAATGAAAAGTCCACCACTCTTTCCTAGTAATCCAAGAATGCCCAGCCCCATTGATGCACAGGGATCTGTTTACCAAACTCGGGGCTAGAGTAACCTTTAACCCTGATGGTCCCCAAGTGGATGTTCTAAAACCTTCAGTAAAAACTCCCATAGTCACAGAATTGACTATGTCCGTAGAAGATGAACATCAACACTTCGTGCCCGCTAGGACTGATCAAAGAGGCAAACTACAACAGAAATGGATAAAAGATTATCCTAATGCCTGGGCAGAAACTGCTGTTTTAGGTCTAGCAATAAAACAACCTCCAATAGTAGTAGAATTAAAAGCCTCTGCCTCTCCAATCAGTGTTAAACAATATCCTCTAAGCAAAGAAGCTAAGGATGGGATAAGTCACCATATTCAGAAATAATTGGCCCTTGGGGTCCTAAGGCCCTGTCAATCAGCCTGGAGTACCCCCCTGCTACCAGTAAGAAAGCAGTAACTAGGGACTACAGTCCTGTTCAAGACCTAAGAGAGATCAACAACAGAGTGCAGGACATTCACCCCACAGTACCCAATCCATATAATTTGCTTAGCACTCTGAATCTGGACCGGGAATGCTACACTGTGCTGGACTTAAAAGATGCTTACTTCTGCTTGCCCCTACATAAGGACAGTCAGTTGCTGTTTGCTTTCGAGTGGATAGACCCAGAAACTGGAACATCTGGCCAAGTAACCTGGACTAGACTCCCACAGGGGTTCAACCCCCCCCCCCACTCTCTTTGATGAAGCCCTCCACAGGGACATAAACGACTTCAGAACTGCACACCCCGAAGTCACACTACTCCAATATGTGGATGATCTGCTACTGGCATCGGACACCAAGGAAAACTATGAGTCTGGGACCCAAGCACTATTATCCGAGCTTGCTCGGCTTGGATATAGGGCTTCTGCCAAAAGGCCCAAATTTGTCAGCAAGAAGTAATCTTCCTGGGTTATTCTCTTAGGGGTGGCAAATGATGGCTAACTGAGAACAGAAAACAAACCATTGTGCAGATACCACCCCCATCTAATAAGAGACAACTCAGAGAGTTTCTTGGGACTGCTGGCTTTTGCAGGTGATGGATTCCTGGGTTCGCCTCTCTGGCTGCCCCTTTATACCCGCTGATAAAGTGGAATGCCCAATTCCAATGGACCCCTGAGCACCAACAAGCTTTTGATAATGTCAAAAAAAGGTGCTGCTATCTGCTCCGGCCTTAGCACTCCCAGATATAGATAAACCCTTCACTCTCTACATCGAGAAAAAGAAAGGAATAGCATGGGGAGTGTTCACTTAGACTTTGGGACTTTGGAAAAGGCCGGTAGCATTCTTATCAAAAAAACTGGACCCAGTGGCTACTACCCCCGTTGCTTAAGAGCTATAGCAGCGGCAGCGCTTCTAATAAAAGATGCTCATTAATGAACGTTGGGACAGAAGCTATCCATTATACCCCCCCATGCCCTGGAGAGCATCATCTGTCAACCTCCAGATAGGTGGCTATCAAACTCCAGAATAAACTACTACCAGAGCCTCTGGATTAGCAAATACAGAATAACTCTTGGACCTTCTGCTCCACTCAACCTGGCTGCCAGAAGAATCATAAGGACCTGTCGCTCATGAGTGTCAACACATACTGGCAGAGGAAACCAGTATAGGATGAGACTTGAAGGATCCAGCCACTGCCTCACCCTGAAGTCGTATGGTTTACGACAGAGAGCAGCTTCCTCCAAGATGGTATGTGGTGGGCTGGAGCAGCAGTAGTTAGCAAAACTAATGTCATCTGATCCTCTGGTCTCCCAGAAGAGACATCAGTCCAAATGGCAGAACTGATTGCCCTTACGAAAGCATTGGAACTAGCAACAGGCAAAAGGGCCACCATATACACTGATAGCCACTATGCATTTGGCAATGCTAATGTGCACAGGGCTATTTACCAGCAAAGGGGGCTATTAACCTCCACTGGGAAAAAAATAAAGAACAAAGTTGAGATTCTCCACCTTCTCTCAGCAGTGAAGGGCACTAAGGAACTAGCTACAGTGCACTGTCCAGGGCACCAGAAGGGAAACGACCTCGTTGCAGTTAAAAACAGAAGGGCAGATGAGGAAGCTTAATTGGCAGCCCTAAATGGAGTGACTCTGTTAACTTTTTCCACACAAGGGGGATCAACATTCAGGAGACTTGGCCACACTGGAACATTCAGGCAACTTATCATCTGAGGAGACAGATACAGAACTCTGGGACCCTACAGAGCCAAGTTTACAATTTCAAAAAGCCCACCTTTATGTCAAAGATGTACACTAGCTCACCCACTTAAGCTCAAAGAAGTTATAGGCACACTTAAAGGACCGAAGAAAGGATTTATTATTGACTGACTTACAGAGGAAAGAAATAGCTTAGCAGGTGACTAGAGCTTGTCAAGTCTGCCAATTAGTTAATGCTTACCCATCCAAGCTTCCTGCAGGAAAGCGCTTACGAGGAACCAGACCAGGACAATTTTGGGAAGTGGACTTTTCCTGAAATTAAGGCAGGAAGGTATGGACTTAAATATCCCCTAGTCTTTGTAGATACTCTTTCAGGATTGGTTGAAGACTTCCCCATGAAGAAAGAAACGGCTCAGACGTTGCTCAAAAAGATTCTAGAAGACATTTTTCCAAGGTTCGGCCTGCCTAAGGTAATAGGGTCCAATAATGGACCGGCATTTGTTGCCCAGGTAAGTCAGGGATTCACCAGGACCCTGAAGATTAATTGGAAGTTACATTGTGCTTATAGATGCCAGAGCTCAGGACAGGTAGAAAAAATGATTAGAACCATCAAAGAGAATTTAAAGAAATTAAGCTTGGAGACCTGCATAAAAAAATTGGACTAAGCTCCTACCTTAAGCACTGTTTCGTGCAAAAAGTACACCCTCTGCCTCTTTGTGTAAACTCACCACTTATGAAATTCTCTATGGTGCCCCTCCTTTAGTAAGGGACCTAACCCCAACTCTGAGACTTAATTATTCCTTTCACACCCCCTTGCTTGACAGACTTAAAGCCCTTGAACAAACACAGCACCCAGCGATACCTGTGGAAACAGTTGGCCAGTGCTTATCAGCCTGGAGACTAGGGAACCCCACATCGATATCAAGTGGGAGTCTTCATCTACGTGAGACGGCATCAGGTATCATCCCTGGAACGCCACTGGAAAGGACCATACTAGGTGCTGCTTATAACACTTACAGTGGTGAAAGTGGATGGAATCACTTCCTGGATCCATGCCACCCATCTCAAGCCTGCTCCCTGTCCAGCCTCCGGCTGGAAACTGGAACAGACTGGTAACCCTCTCAAGTTGCGTGTCCGTCGTGTGGGTAAGGCTATGGATTCTTCCCCTGACCACCAGCAGTCCTAATCCCCATCAGCCTGTTCAGCAACAATGGCAGCTATAAATCCTACTGGGCAAGTAGTGTGGTCAATTTCACATACAGCCCTCTTATGGACTTGGTCGCCATCTCTCTACCTGGACATTTGTCAGCTTGCCATTGGCCTCTCTGACTGGGATCTCTCTGACATAGAGGACTTCACACAGATCCCACTCAAACCCAAACCAGGGCAACATAGACCACCTTACCCCATGAATTATGGATATCATCTTCCCCAGCTCAGGTGTAAACTAGCCAGTCTTGATTTTTATGTGTGCCCAGCTGATTTCTGAAGTCGCAAACAGGCCCAAACCTGTGGAGGACCCAGTGACTTTTATTTAAGATCTTGGGGTTGTGAACAAACGGGAGCTACATGGTTGAACCAAAACTCCGCAGACAGTATCATTCAGGTAGGAAAAAATGACACCTGGATTGATCCCAAGAAATGTGCCGCTAGCCAAGTTGTGTCAAAAACTCGCTGTGGAAAGAATAGTCTATGTTACCCCCTCAATATAACTTTCACTTCCAAAGGAAGGGGCTACCTCAGAACAACATGGTCTATGGGAAATACATGGGAAATGCGATTCTATATTTATGGCCCTCGTTATGACTTTGGTCACTGGTTCACCATCCTGCTTAAAAAGGAAGAAAATCCCACAGCAATAGGGCCCAATCCCCTCAAGCAAGGAATTAAGCCTCCAAAACCTACCATGCCTAGATCTACCAGAACCCCTCAACCATCTCATACTTCCCAGTTTCCATCTTTGCCTACTTCCCCAGTCCAGAGTACAGCTGACTCCTGCCTCTGGGAACTAATTAAAGGAACCTTAATTGTACTGAACTCCACACAGTCAGAACTCCTTGCATTTCAACCCATGTATTTGACAGCTTTGTAAATTATTGTTTAATGGTGCAGATACTCCCCAGGTTGGTTTATTATGATGCAGAATCATTTTAAGGTCTACTAGGGGGACAAACAACCTGATTTTTCTGGCATCCAGTGTCCCTTACTCTAGCCATCCTATTGAGGATAGGAGCTGCTGCAGGAGTGGGTACAGGAACAGCTGCTATGATCCATGGGTCACAACAAATGGCCTGATTAGAAACAGCAATAGATCAAGACTGGAAGACATTAGAGACCTCCATCACAGTGCTGTAGGAATCCTTAAACTCTCTCTCTGAAGTTGTTTTACAGGACAGGCGAGGATTAGACCTCCTCTTCATGAGGGAGTGGGGCCTCTGTGCTGCACTGAGAGAAGAATGTTGTTTTTATGCTGACCATACTGGAGTTGTAAAAGAATCCATGAGTAAATTGAGAAAATGCCTTGAAGAGCGCCAGAGAGAAAGGGAGATTCAACAAGGGTGGTTTGAGTCATGGTTTACCCAGTCCCCCTGGTTAACTACACTCCTATCAGGCTTAGCTTGACCCCTGATCATCCTTATGGTGTTGCTAACTTTGGGACCTTGTTTGCTTAACCGCATAGTTTCCTTTCTCCAGGCTCAAATTGGGCAGGAAAAACTCATGGTAATCAGACAGAAATACGCTCCACTGGCAGAAATAGAGTGTGAGACCCCGCAATAATTATGATTCATTACTTTTAAGATTAAATGTAGTAAGAAAAAGGAGTGGGAAATGAAAGAATAAAAGAAATTAAAATTGAAACATAAAGAACCAGGTTTTGTAAAGTTTCCAAGCTGCACTCAGAACCTGAAATTCCTGTGGCAGTTAAGACAATTCCCGGAACTGCCAATTAGATGTGTGTTGAAATCTTCCCTGACCACCTAGTTGCTAAACAACCCCTTCCCAGAAACCGTGCAGCTCATCACGTATACATCTCAGGGCTTCAACCAATCAGTTTAAACGTATACCCCTTCTCAGGGCTAACCAATCACCCCCTGTCCGACCTCTTCCTGCCAATGAATGTGCTAATCATGTTTTTGGGTTGTTATTTGATTTTCCCGTGGTATGTTGATTTGCTAAAGGAGGCTATGATGTATGCAAAGTCCCTGCCCTCTCTAAAGAATGTAAATAAACTCTGCTCAAGTTGTTTTTTGGGGCTCTTTGTGCCACACTGACTTTAAGCAAATGGGGGAAAGGGACCTTATTTTGGATACTGTCTTTGGCTTTGGCCCTCATGGAAACCTACAGCCTGAGGTTATGATTAGTGTCTATATGGAAGAAGATGAGGGCCATGTGGGAGTGTTTTGGTTTTAATAGTGGTCATTTTTGTGGCCGTTGGAAGAGATGACTGGGTCCACCTGGGCTTTAACACTGGTGTGATTCCCCTTAGAAACTGAGTTATGGAACTGACCTCAAAGAAGTATTGCCATGTATTGTGTTGGGATTTTAGGAGGCCACGCATGAGAGTCGCCCTTGGAAACTGAGATCAAGGCCCAGGGTGGGTTTCTACAGAGCACTGGGAATCTCAGGAAGGATATCACATGATTTTATTTTTAAAGAATTGGCAGCCATAGTTGCAAGTCAAAGCACAAAAGGATCACACATTGTAGACCTCAAATGCCTGGCTTAATGTGACCTTTTATCCTGTCGTTGGGAATCATTGCCTGTTAGAATTCTCCAGAGATTTCATTGAAATAAGCTTCCTCTCCATTTCATGGTTCCTGAATGAATTAAACCCCACAGTGCCTCAAACTTCATCCTTGAAAAAAGGCTAGATAAATACCATTAAATTTTTGAAATTCCCATGAACAGGTGTCAGTGGAGAACCTTTGGATGTCTTATAGATGATCATGAGTGTACCAGACAATGCCTTGATTGACTGGGTTTCATGAAAATCATGTAGAACAGAGATGCCAGTAATTTGGAGCCCGATGAGTAGTCGGCCTAGAGCAGTGGAGTGTAGGTGTTTGTTAAAAAATCTGTGATGGGGTCATGTGGATCTGCCATTGGCTTCCAAATGGTTTGTGACTGACATGGTGCAGCCCCCATACCCTTGTATGTAAAGGCATCTTGTTATACGGAGAGGTTTCAGGGCAATGTTTAGAATCAGATTGCTATTGTCAAGGGGGCAAGCTATGTGGGATAGAAGCCTGGTTGGTGCACTCTTCTGCAGACCCTTAACCAACACACGTGACAGAACTCCCTCCAGCACTCTGTCCTAGTTGACCTCTTCGTATTTCGTGAAGCAAATACCAAACTCCCAATGCAGCTGCAAGAAACACCATGAAAAGTAGAGGAAGACCAAATGGCTTCAAAGTCCACACTGGGAGACACTTTGCCCCCAAATGGCAACAAATTACCTACAAAGAGAGAATTCAGCCCTGCTGCCTCATGTTTATTGGAAAATAAGAAACCATGTGCTCCAGGTCACACAGATGCAAACCCAGATTTGATGGTCTCACTACAAAGAAGTTAAAACTCCTGACAACAACATATATTTCAAGTGTCCAACCTCAGAGGCAGTTTCTCAAGAAATCTTTAGGCCAACAGAGCTCCATGTTTGTGGAGTTTTTATCATGTACCTTACTTTTTGAAACACCTCTACCACCTCCAAGGTTGTTAACTACTGAGAATTTTCCATTCCAGATGTGTATTCACAGATTTTCTAACTCTTCTTCTCTTATTGTGTCTTACTTGGGGTGAAGGTAATGTCAAGGCATTGTTCTGAATGAGAGTGGGAAGACTTTTGGGTAGCACATATTTGCATAAACATTGGATTCATTTTCCAATTTTCTATTCGAAATACTGAATCCCTGACTGTCAGAGGTAGAAGGAATTCTATTCTCCTTCAAAGAATAGCCTGACACTTACAAGAAACAGCCACCAGGAGACATCCTGTCTGAGAGACATCCTGTAGCCATCTGTCTCCCTGAGACATCCTGCGGCCATCTGTCTTTCTGAAACTTCCTGAGGTTATCGCACCTTGTGAAGACATCTAGGAACTGCCGATAAGAGAGATTTCCCACATCCAGCATACAAATACCCCTGTGTGAACAATAAAAGTTTGCAGCTTGATCAGAACTCCTGTCTTGCTGTCATCTCTCGTGTCTCTTGTCCCTTCATTCCTCCCTATCTAGGTTCGCTGCCCACGTTGATGTGTCCTGCCGGCTGGGACATCTGGCGCCCACCGACTGGGGCTTGAGCTTTTGATTGAGGGGGACCCCGTCCTCCTGGAAGATTTGGTCAAGCGGAGCTTGCAATAACTGCAGAAGACACCACCGAGAGACAGATCCAGGAGGAGCATGGGGATGACGCACGGTGATTGACCCACTATGGGACAAGCAGTTTCGTCACATGATTTGTTTTTGTCAGGCTACAAGGAGTCCTTGCAGACATGGGGGCGCGTGTTTAGAAAAAAGACTTAATTTTTTTTTTCATACATAAGAGAGCAGTGTCCATGGTTTCCTCTTGAAAGGACCATTGATGGTAAAAGATGGCTTGGAGTAGGATACTGTTTAAAAGATTATTATGAATCCTTTGGCCCAGAAAAAGTGCCTGTTCCCACCTTTTCTTACTGGAACTTAATTAATGAAATTCTTAAAAGTTCACCCTTTGACAATGGTACCTTAAAACTTGTCGAGGTTGGGGAAGAGGCTATGCAAATACTTCTCGTATCCCCTCGGCATGCCCATCAGTTAGTATAGACATAGACCCTTCTCAGGCTCCCCAGGACCATGGGAACCTTCCTGGTCCCCCTCAAAATACCACCCTAATGATTAAGGCTCCAATGGTTACCAACTGCCTTTATCCAGTTTTAAATTCCGGAGACTCATTGACCCCTGTAGAGGAGGCTACCTTGGAGAAGGAAGCACCTCGCTACCATTCAGAAGACCCTGCACCTCTCAAGACCCTGCCACAGCCTATAGGACTTACACATCCAACCCCTCCTATATCCCTCCTGCCTTTTGTGCTCTGGCCCTTCAGGGTACAAATGCCCAACCAAGATATTTTTTCCCCACTTCCCTTGCCTAAACTGGCTCCTTTGTGAGCATCCTTCCAACATAGACAGGAACAGATCCAACCTTTAAAAGAAATAAGATCCCTTCACTCTGAGCTCTGTTCATTAGCCTTAGGTATGGAGTCAAAGTAACTGGCCTACAGTGGTCTAATACAAAGGCGAAGCCACTCCATCAACCTGTGCTCGCCTTCCCAGTCACCACCAGTCAGATAGATAAGCCTGCCCAGGCTGAGGTCAAAGACTTAGACGAGGATCAAGAGGAGGAAGCGGAGAAATGGAATAAGGAGATCAGGACTCAGAGGATGAGGAGTTCAGCCCTAGGCAGGCAGGAACCCAGAGTCTACAAAAAATTAAGCCTGCATTTTCCTGAAAAACTTAAAAAGGCTTGTGCTCACTATGGCCCCTTTGCACCCTACATGTTGGCTTTATTAGAAAGCCACAGCACACAATGACTTATTCCCAATGATTGGAAATTTTTAGACCAAGCTACCCTCAGTGCCAGAGACTTTCTGTTATGGAATGCAGATTTCAAAGAGCACTGTCGGGAAACTGCTCAAAAAATTTTAACTAAGGCCTCCTCTAAGTCCGGGACTTATGTTAAGCTAGTGGGCAATGAGCCTTTTGACACTAAAACTAAACAGGCACATTTCCCTGCTGGACTTTTGATGCAGATTCAGATGGCTGGCTTACATGCTTGGAGACACCTTCCTCAAAAGCCTCGGCTACCACTTCCCTGGCAAAAATTCGACAAGGGCCCGACGAGCCTTATAGCAACTTTGTTCCCAGGCTTAACCTAGCTGTGGAATGCTTGCTTGGACCAAGTGAAAACAAAAGCTCTTTTGTAAAACATCTTGCCTTTGAAAACGCCAACCCGGCATGTCAGGATGTTCTTCAACCACATAAGGATAAAAGGAAACTTTCTGACTTTATTAGACTCTATGCAGGGGTAGGTGCAGCTCATGCCATGGGTCTTGCCCTAGGTGCCACCTTTACCAAGACCTTTCACAATCCTGGCTCACGTACTTGCTTTACTTGTAAACAACCTGGCCATTTTGCACGCAAGTGTCCGACAGGCAAAGAAAGCCTAGGAATAGCATCTCCTTCAACTGGGGCTATACCGCCCCAAGCTACCCTTTGCCCTAGATGTGGTAAAGGTCATCACTGGGCCAGTGAGTGTAGATCTAAGACAAATGCCCTGAGACAGCCTATTTTTTCCTGCTTCTTGGGAAACTCCCTGCGGGGCCAGCCCTGGGCCACGACATCCCCCAGGACAAAACCAGGGGCAATAAGATTTTTTCCCTTCCAAACTCCCAACCTACCTCAAAATTCTTCTCCACAATTGCTTCCCTCCAACTAGCCACTCCAGGCAGCGCAGGATTGGACATCTGTGCCACCACTGAAACTATATTAGACTCAATGCAAGGGCCCCAGATAATACCCACTGGAATTATGGGTCCCCCTCCATCTCATATCTGTGCCCTTATTGTTGGAAGAGCCTCTACTAACTTACATGGTGTTCAGGTCTTCCATGGCATTAATTATAATGACTTCACTGGAGAAAAAAAATACTGGCCACAGCTATTAATGGTGTTTTGGCCATCCCAGCAGGAACAAGTCTTGCACAATTAATACTCCTTCCCTTGAATCCAGGAGGCACTTAACCACCCAAACCTACCGCGGGGGACTGCCTCCTTGGGCTGCTCTGATGTAAATTGGGTTCAACCCGTTTCTCAAAATAGACCCACCTTTTCCTTACTTATTGAAGGAAAGGAATTCCAAGGAATTCTAGATACTGGAGCTGATGCCACAATTATTTCTCAAAAATATTGGTCATCAGCTTGGACCCTCACCCCATCCTTGACTGACCTTAAAGGGATAGGACAGTCAAAAAATCCTCTGGTCAGCTCTACGGCTCTTAGCTGGACTGATAAAGAGGGTAATAAGGGAATTATCACTCCTTTCATTGTTCCTGACCTCCCTGTTAACCTATGGGCCCGAGATATTTTGAGTCAAATGGAAGTTATTCATGCCAGTCCCAATTCCATGGTGACTCATCAAATGCTTCGTATTTATTTTGTCCCTGGTATAGGCCTTGGGAGACTGAGACAAGGACTGGTTGAGCCAATAAAACCCATACAAAAAAGAAATACATATGGACTTGGGTATTCGGATTTTTAGTGTCAGTCTCTGACTCTCCTGTACCCCATGGAGATAAAATTATTTGGGAGACTCAGACTCTTGTGTGGTTGGATCAATGGTCCCTTACCCAAGAAAATTTGGAGGCTGCCTCCATGTTAGTGCAGGAACAGCTGGCAGCCGGCCATGTAGAGCCCTCAACCTCACCATCGAATACTCCAATTTTTGTTATCAAGTAAAAATCAGGCAAGTGGTGCCTTTTACAATATTTGTGTGCCATTAATAAACCTATGTGCCGAATAAGAGCACTACAGCCAGGCATTCCCACACCAGTGGCTATTCCCAAAAACTATTGTAAAATGATTATTGACTTAAAAGATTGTTTTTTTTTTTTTACCATTCCTTTACATCCTGAGGATAGACACTATTTTGCCTTTAGTCTCCCTCACCTTAATTTTCAGGGCTCTATGCAGAGATTTCAATGGAAGGTTCTTCCCCAAGGTATGGCCAACAGCCCTAGTCTTTGCCAAAAATATGTTGCTCAAGCAGTAGACCCTGTGAGAGAGCTATGGCCACAAATTTATATTTTACATTATATGGATGATTTGTAATTGCTGCACCTAATAACCATGACCTTAATAATTGTTACTTGGACCTTTACAAAATCCTCACTACCTTGGGACTACAGATAGCTCCTAATAAGGTTAAAACACAGGACTGTTATACCTATTTGGTCCTTAAACTTCAAGATAATCAGATCCAAATTCCTAAGATACAACTATGGGTGGACCATCTTCACACCCTTAATGATTTTCAAAAATTACTGGGGAATATTCAATGGCTAAAAACATATTTAAAATTACCCACTTGTATACTTTTGTCCCTTAATGATATTTTTGAGAGGTGATTCCCACCCCTCCTCCCCTCAAAAGCTTACTCCCGAGGCATGACAGGTATTAAACCAAGTCACAGAAGCCATTGCCAAACAGTTTTTTACAGAACATTCTTATAACCTTCCTCTGGTTCTGGTTATTTTACACACTCCTCATACACCCACAGGAATATTTCGGCAGTGAAATACACATTTTAGAAATAAAGGCTGCCTTTGCTTTGGGTCCATTTACCCACCACATTCTCCAAGGTTATTACTGTTTTTCTTGCTCAGGTAGCTTCTATTATTTTTAAATGTCGTTTGCTATCTCGACAACATTTTGGCAAAGACCATGATAATATTTTAATTTCATATACTAAAGACCAAACCCAATTTTTACTACAGACAGAGAATGAATGGCGTATTGCCTTATTAGGCTTTTTGGGAACAATTGATAACCACCTCCCCAATGACTCCCTTTTATATTTTGTCCAGTTACATCCATTTATTTTTGCCAAAAGTACTCAAAAGGCTCCCATTCCTCAAGTCCTTACTGTCTTTACAGACGGTTCCAGTAATGGCCGAGCAGTCTTTGTTGTCAATAACCAACCTAACACATTTGATACTGTCTATCATTCAGCACAGTTTGTGGAATTGTTTGCCATAACACAAGTTTTTAAAACATTTCTTGATAATCCTGTTAATATTTATACATACAGTGCCTACATTGCTCATTCTGTGCCCCTGCTTCAGATTTCACCCACCATTAAGGCTTCTTCCAATGTGGCCCATCGGTTTCACCAGCTTCAGAAGCTAATTCAGGCCAGACAACACCCATTTTTCTTAGGAAACATCAGGGCACACTCTGATCTTCCCAGCCCTCTAACACAAGGTAATGCCAAAGCTGATGCAGCAACTCGTTTCATCTTTTCAATTTTTGTTGGCTCCATTCAAAAGGCCACGGATTTACACAATCTTCACCATCTAAATTCCCAGAACCTTCGATAACTATGTAAAATTACCAGGCAACAGGCACGAGAAATAGTAAAAGCATGCCCTGGTTGCCCTGTCTCCCTCCCCATTCAACACTTGGGAGTTAACCCCCGAAGATTACTGTCCAATCAGTTTTGGCAATTGGATGTTACTCATTTTTCTGAATTTGGAAAAACCAAATATATACACGTTTCTGTAGATACCTTCAGCGGCCTTATTTTTGCATCACCACATTCTGGAGAGGCTATCAAAGATGTCCTTTCTCATCTTGTTTCAGTGTTTTCCGTAATGGGTAAACCAATACATATTAAAAAAAAGATAATTGTCCTGCATATACCAGTGCCAAGTTTAAACAGTTTTGTGCTTCCTCGCAAATTTGTCATACTACTGGAATTCCATACAAGCCTCAGGCATTGTGGAACGTGCCCACCTTACCTAAAGACTTGGCTAACCCGCTTTAATGCTTCTGCACTTGTATTTACCACTCACAGGCATCGCCTTAATCATGCATTATTTGCCCTTATTTTTCTTTCCCTAGACAATGAAGGACATTCGGCTGCAGACTGACACTGGCAATCCTCGTCCAATTCTGTTCGCCCACCTGTTATGTGGCACAATCCCCTTACAAATAAATGGAAAGGCCCAGGTCCTCTCCTCATCTGTGGACGAGGCTCAGCTTGTGTTTTGGACCAAGAGCAAGCAGCCCCAAGATGGTTACCAGAACGCCTGGTTAAACAGGTTAATGGCTTACCTCAACACGGGGATGTAGGCCCTCACCCTGAGGACAAATTTTCCTCTTTTTCAGATGCAGCCAACAATCTGTGTGAGGATCCTACTTAAGGCACTTCTGCTGAACAGGATTGTACACGGAGGCTTTGGCCCTCCACCTTCCAACATCATGGAGTACCTTTTTGGCCCTCCCTGTGAATGCAAGGGAGGATCTTGGACTCAGGCTCCCACTAGTTTTACCCAGACTGCTGACTGCATGACTAAGGTGGCTTACCTCCGGGCCGAGGTTGACCATAAACTCAGAGGAGTTCATCAGCCTAAATTGGTATGTGTTAACAAGCCAAAGATTATTCCCCCTAGTACAAGTAATGCTCTCTAAAATTGTTCTGCAACTTGAACGCATACCCAAGCGATGCATGCCACTTGTTATGCGTCGGCCTCAATTTGTGTCAACAAGAAGGGAGAACAATTTTTTGAAGCCTCCCTAACTAAAACTCATGCAGCAGGAGGGACCACTATTCATTATACCCCCGTTCTTTTTGACCGGGGAGGAGAAGGCAAATACACCAAGCTACAGTCAGCTGGGTGCCAAGGCCCTGTTGGTAAACCCCCCTTCTGCCCCATTAAGGCACCTACAGGGGTCGCTGATGGTGGAGGATTCCCTTATGCTGTCAAGCATCCTCAGATAATCAAACTTTTGAAACCCCAAATCCCTGAGCTCACATATCATCTCTTAATATAGCCAAAATGCCAGCTCCCCGGTTTAGATAACAATATATTAGATATTTTGGAAACTACCTTCTCCTTGCTTAATAATTCCAACCCCACCTTTGCTGGTGATTGCTGGCTCTCCATGACAACAGGGGCAATCATGCCTATGGCAGTTCCTATTAATTCTATCATAGACGATGATAATACATGCCAACCCAGATTTCCTTTTAAAGTACAGTCTATAGGCACTTTTACAATATGTCTTTTAGGCGCGATGCAAAATAATACCTATGATATTGATGTTGGAGTTCCTTCCTTTGGAAATTGCTCAACAGTACAAAACTATTCCTCACCCACCCCATCTCTTTGTCCCTCCAATGGCACAGTTTATATGTGTGGAGGAAACTCGGCCTTCCTGAGGCTTCCATCGAATTGGACCGTTGGCTGTGTTCTTGCCTTATTACTCCCTGATATAAATATTGTCCCAGGAGACAAAACTCTATGCATTCCTAGTCTAGACACCTTAGTCAAAAGACACAGGCGGGCAATACAGGCCTTACCACTCTTTGCCAGCCTTGGAATAACAGCTGCTGTGAACACAGGTACAGCTGGCTTAGGCATGGCTATACACTCTTAGCGTCGCCTGTCTCAACAACTTATAAATGATGTAAAAACTCTATCAGGAACCATTAAAGATTTGCAGGACCTAGTAGACTCCCTGGCAGAAGTGTTCCTTCAAAACAGAGAAGGCTTAGATTTACTGACAGCTAACCAGGGAGGTATTTGCTTGGCCTTAGGGGCATGATGCTGCTTTAATGCCAATAAATCAGTCATAGTACGCACTAAAATTAAGCAGCTTCAAGAAGATCTAGAAAAGAGACGAAGGGAACTTTTTTGAAAATCCCCTCTGGACTGGGTTTAATGGATTTCTACCCTACCTTCTTCCCCTATTAGGCCCTTTGTTGGGTTTACTTTTAATGGTGTCCATAGGACCCTGCATTATAAACAGGCTTGTACAATTTATTATAGAACAGATTAATATTTTGGCCTCTAAGCCCATACAGGTCCACTATCATCACCTGGAGATGGAAGACCATGCTGCCAACATTTAAAAGGATGTTCTACCCTTCTCACAGGCTTATTTCTTAAGTTTACATCCCCACAGATCTCTCTTTCTTACATTAAACTATAAGTAACAGCTCTGACCAACCATCTTCTGCCATTGCCATAAGGGTTCGTCCTCCATGTGCCCCTTCACTTGGGGGGGGGGATGCACCCATGGAGTGAGGACGTTAGGCCATAATAACGGAGAATGCAGGATGGACTGCAGGAGGATGGATCCACGGATACCAAAACAGAAGACCTCTTAGTGACACGCTCTGGTGCATTGCGGTCGGCATGCTTCCCTTTTAAAGCCGTCTCCTCCAAAAATATGCCAAGGCCACCACGAAATCTTGTAAACATGCTCTCTCGAATCAGGAGATATTCAAAGGCCTGCTAGAGAAACAGAGCCTCTATCACCCCCTAAAACATTGGCCGGTAAGGTATGGTCAAATATTTTATATAATAAAGGGGGAGAGGTCAGGGGCTAGAAGGAAGTTCTCCTTCAAAGTATAGCCTGACACTGAAAAGAAACAGCCCCCTGGGAGATATCCTGCCTGGGAGACATCCCGCAGCCATCTATCTCCCTGAGACATCCTGCAGCCATCTGTCTTCCAGCAACATCCTGAGGTTATCTCACTTTCTGAAGACATCCAGCAACTGCCGATAAGAGAGCTTTCCCATCCACAGCATATAAATTTCCATGTGAGAACAATAAAAGTTTGCAGCATGATCAGAACTCCAGTCTTGCTGTAATCTCTCGTGTCTCTTGTCCCTTCATTCCTCCCCAACTAAGTTTCTTGCCCACGTTGATGTGTCCCGCCGGCCGGGACAACTGACACTAACCCATACCCTACTACACTCTGACAACTAATCCTAATATGATGGAGAAAAATAACCCAAACAGAATAGAAATACAAGCAGTTCAGAGGAGGCATGGTGTATATTTGGACTTGCCTTTTGCATGATATAGGGTAGGTGTTATAAATCTAGTTAACAACACCTACTATCTTCCTAAGCTCCTGTTTTCTTCCTGAATTCTGGCCACTCTCCAGAATAGGCTCATGGTTTTGTGTCCACGATATGTATGACCTCCAAGCTCTGTGACATGGCCATATACTGGATAGCTGGAGGGAATGCGAGCATCTCAGAAAACTCAGATATCAGTGTGACCAGGAAAGTCTCAGTGGAGAAACCCTGCTTTGGGCCTTTTGCTAACCTATTTGCCTGTTGCCATGAATGTCAGGAAGGTCTTTGCCTCAGGCCAGCCCTTTGTGAATCCTGAAGAAAACTGTTTTCAAATGGTAATAAATGGGCATCACCTGTGGCTCTTTGCTTAAATGCTTTGGAAAGGGATGTGTCTGAATCTGCCTCTTTGCCCTGTGTCAGGTAGTGGCTTAGATTCTCAGCACCAGTTGGATCTAAAGAAAAATCCAATGTGTGCATCCAAAACCAAAATGCAAAAAAGATCAGTCATGGTGTATGAAGTTTCTCACCTTCCTCTTTTAGGTTCCTGACCTCCATCAAGTGAGAATAGGGATCCTTTGGAACAAATGAGTTCTTTCATGCCCTGTAGAGATGATTGGGTTTTCTCATGACTCCAAATCACATGAAGAAACTATACCTGACAGTCAGTAGGCCTCAAATTGGAGAAGCAGAGCAGTATTAAGGGCAGACCTATGTGATCAATCCTGGTTCACAGAAATGGTGTCCAGGCTACCCTGAGGTTAGGCAAATGAAGGGAAAGAGACCTTATTTTGGAAACTCTCTTTGGCTGTGCCATTCATGGAAACATCCAGCCAGAGGTTATGATGAATGTATATATGGAAGAAGATGAGGGCCTTGGTGGAGTGTTTTGGTTTTAGTTGTGGTCATTTGTGTGGAGTTTGGAAGAGATGACTGGGTCCACCTGGGCTTGAACTCTGGTGTGATTCCCCTCAGAGACTGAGTTCAGTGACTGACCTCAGAGAAGTAATTGCTTTGGAAAGGGATGTGTCTTAATCAGCCTCTTGGCCCTGTGTGAGGCTGTGGCTTTGATTACCAGCACCGTATGGATCTAAAAATGATCCCATGTCTGCTTCCAAAACCAAAATGGCCAAAATTGCAGTCATTGTTGATGAAGTCTCTCGTCTTCCTTTGTAAGGTTCTGAAAGAATAAAAGAAATTGAAATTGAAACGTAAAGAAACAGGTTCTGTAAAGTTTCCAGGCTGCACGCAGAACCTGAAATTCCTGTGGCAGTTAAGACAATTCCCGGAACTACCCATTAGATGTGTGTTGAAATCTTCCCTGACCACCTAGTTACTTAACAACCTCTTCCCAAAAACCGTGCAGCTAAGCACATATACATCTCAGGGCTTCAACCAATCAGTTTAAATGTATACCCCTTCTCAGGGCTGACCAATCACCCCCTGCCTGAACTGTTCCCACCAATGAATGTGCAAATCATGTTTTAGAGTTGTTATTTGATTTTCCCACAGTATACGGTGATTTGCTAAAGGAAGCTAGGATGTATGTTAAGTCCCTGCCCTCTCTAAAGAATGTATATAAAATCTGCTCATGTTGTTCTTGGGGCTCTTTGTTTTTTGCTCCTCTGAAGTGAGCTGTGAGCCCCAGCATGCTGGACCCCCAATAAACCCTATGCTGTTTCATGAGAAATTCTCTTGGTGGTCTTTTCCTCCGACGTTCGGCCCACCTTTTCATCTGGAGGCCCTAGCTGAGAAATCCAGCAGTGACGAACAAAAGACCCCAATGGACTCCTTTCAGAGTAATTAAGGTGCCTCTTTCTGGTTTCGGGTTTCAGGTTAGGGCTTGGCAAAATGGCTGTCGGTGAAGAACATTAACTCTCTGTGATGGTGGCTGACAGATGTGTCACAGAGTCACAGGCCACGTCCCTGGGGGAAACTCCAGAGGACTCGGGAAATTGAGGATTAGTAGATTCCTCAACTCGGTTATTTTTTGCTTCAGGATTCGGTTTTCCAGCCCATCAGGTTTTGCTGGCTACTCAGTTTTGTTCATTGTCAGGAACTCATGTTGAGTTTACTGTCTGTCTTTATTGTCTAACCCATCAGGTTTGGCCAGTTACTCAGTTCTAATCTTTTTCTTGGACTCATGTTAAACAGTTACTGTTTGTCTTTGTCTGTGTCACGTTTGTGTATTCACTGTCCCTGTTTGAGTAACTCCCATTATGGGACATTATGGGACAAAGCACTTCCATGCCTCTGTCCTTTAACCTTGATCATTGGACTGATGTTCGCTCAAGTACCAAGAATCTTTCTTTTCCAGTAAAATGCCGGATCTGGCAGACTCTCTGTGCTTCAGAATGGCCCATCCTAGGAGTCGGATGGCCCCGAGAAGAATCCTTCCACTTCCCTCTAATCCGAAAAGTCAGAGATATTGTCTTTCACCGGGGCCACTTGGCCACCCAGATTAACAGCCATATACCGCTTCCCCCACGATCTTATCATTCCAACATTCTGCTCCTCCCCCTCTTCCCTCCATTCTGAGTCACAAGACTGGACACTCCTCTCTCTCCTTATTCTCTACCCTCGCTCCCCAACCCACAACATGTTCCAGATGATCCTCCCGCCGCTGACTCAGCCTCTCCGCCGCTAGAGGCAATTGGGCCAGACCCAAGCCCTCCAGGGGACTTCCCAGCAGCAGCAGCAGCCCCTGCTCCCCTGAAGGAAGCTGGGCCACCTAAAGGAACCTGCAGGAGATAAATAATATAAAACTCGGAAGCCCCTGTGATGCTCCCTCTCTGTCCCTACTTGCCCATGAACCGACCCAACTGGGACCCCAACACCTTTGAATGTAGGTAGCATCTGTCCACTTATCGCCGTTCTCTAATAGTGGGTCTCTGAGCGGCCGCCAGAGGGCCGACTAATTTGGCCAAGGTAAGAGAGATTATCCAAGGGCCTAATGAGTCTCCTTCTTTGTTTCTGGAGAGAATTATGGAAGCATATAGGAAATATATTCCTTTTGATCCTCAGGCAGAAGACCAAAAGCCATCTGTTGCAATGGCCTTTATCGAGCAGACTGCCCTAGATATTAAGAGAAAGTTACAACGTCTAGATGGATTATAAGATATGACCTTAAGAGATTTAGTCAGAGAAGCTGAGAAAGTATATTATAAGAGAGAAACTGAGGAGGAAAGGGAATAGAGGAGAGAGAAGGAAAGGGAACAAAAGAAGGAGGAAAGAAGCAAATGGCAGAGTAAAGCATTGCCTAAGGTTCTGGTCACAGCAGCAAATAGGCCAGAAGTTAAAAAGCAGGGATACATAAAGGCATACCTGGGCCCACGCCAAAGGCTGCCGTTGGCCTCAAATCAATGTGCCCACTGTAATAAAAAAGAACACTGGGCCAAAGAGTGCCCCCAAAAGAAGCAGCCACGCCAGCCCGCCGTGCTGACTCTAGAAGAGGACTAGGAAATTCGGGGCTCAGATCCCCTCCCCCAGCTCAGAGTAACATTTGAAGTTGAGGGGAACACAGTGAACTTTGAAGTGATTACAGGAGCAGTATACTCAGCCCTTAAGACTTCACTGGCCCCCCTATCAATTAAATCGTCCCTAGTTCAAGGGGCTAATGGCAGTAGATATCAGGCTTGGACAACTAAGATGAATATGGACCTCGGAAAGGAAAAAGTCCACCACTCTTTCCTAGTAATCCCAGAATGCCCGGCCCCATTGATGGGCAGGAATATGCTTACCAAACTCTGGACTAGAATAACCTTTAACCCTAATGGTCCCCAAGTGGGGGTTCTAAAGCCTGCAGTATTAACTCCCATAGTAACATCTTTGACTATGTCTGTAGAAGATGAACATCAACTCTTCGCGCCCCCTAGCACTGATCAAACAGGCAAACTACCCCAGAAATGGATAAAAGATTATCCTAATGCCTGGGCAGAAACTGCTGGGTTAGGTCTAGCCATCAACAACCTCCAATAGTAGTAGAATTAAAAGCCTCTGCGTCTCCAATTAGTGTTAAACAATATCCTCTAAGCAAAGAAGCTAAGGATGGGATAAGGCCCCATATTCATAAATACCTGGGTCTTGGGGTCCTAAGGCCCTGTCAATCAGCCTGGAACACCCCCCGGTACCAGTAAGAAAGCCAGGAACTAGGGACTACCGTCCTGTTCAAGACCTAAGAGAGATAAACAACAGAGTGCAGGACATTCACCCCACAGTACCCAATCCATATAATTTGCTTAGCACTCTGAATCCGGAGCAGAAATGGTACACTGTGCTGGACTTAAAAGATGCTTACTTCTGCTCACCTCTACATAAGGACTGTCAGTTGCTGTTAGCTTTAGAGTGGATAGACCCAGAACCTGGAACATCTGGCCAACTAACCTGGACTAGACTCCCACAGGGGTTCAAAAAATCCCCCATTCTCTTTGATGAAGCCCTCCACAGAGACATCAATGACTTCAAAACTGCACACCCCGAAGTCACCCTACTCCAATAGTGGATGATCTTCTACTGGCAGCCAACACCAAGGAGACCTATGAGTCTGGGACCCAAGCACTATTATTCGAGCTTGCTCGGCTTGGATATATGGCTTCTGCCAAAAGGCCCAAACTTGTCAGCAAGAAGTAATCTTCCTGGGTTATTCTCTTAGGGGTTGCAAACGATGGCTCCCTGAGCCCAGAAAAAAAACCGTTTTGCAGATACTGCCCCCATCTAATAAGAGAAAACTCAGAGAGTTTCTTGGGACTGCCAGCTTTTGCAGGTTATGGATTCCTGGGTTCGCATCTCTGGCTGCCCCATTTATACCCGCTGATAAAAGGGGATGCCCACTTCCAATGGACCCCTGAGCACCAACAAGCTTTTGATAATGTCAAAAAAAGGTGCTGCTATCTGCTCCGGCCTTAGCAC
Organism: Callospermophilus lateralis; assembly: GCF_048772815.1. Classification (NCBI taxonomy): domain Eukaryota; kingdom Metazoa; phylum Chordata; class Mammalia; order Rodentia; family Sciuridae; genus Callospermophilus; species Callospermophilus lateralis. The sequence goes on along the minus strand of NW_027514371.1, from coordinate 927,238 downwards.
TCCCAGATGTAGAAAACCCTTCACTCTCTATATCGAGGAAAAGAAAGGAATAGCACGGGGAGTGCTCACTCAGTCTTTGGTACCTTGGAAAAAGCCAGTAGCGTATTTATCCAAAAAACTGGACCCATTGGCTAGCGGGTGGCCCCATTGCTTAAGTGCTATAGCAGCAGCAGCCCTTCTAATAAAAGATGCTCATTAATTAACGTTGGGACAGAAGCTAACCATTATAGCCCCCCATGCCCTGGAGAGCATCATCTGTTAGCCTCCAGAGAGGTGGCAATCAAACTCCAGAATAAACCACTACCAGAGCCTCTTGCTTGACAAAGACAGAATAACGCTGGGACCCCCTGCTCCACTCAACCCACCTACACTGCTGCCAGAAGAATCATCAGGACCCGTCACTCATGAGTGTCAACACATACTGGCAAGGAAACCAGTATACAACAAGACTTGAAGGATCAGCCACTGCCTCGCCCTGAAGTCGTATGGTTTACGGATGGCAGCAGCTTCCTCCAAGATGGTAAGCGGCGGGCTGGAGCAGCAGCAGTTAGCAAAACTGATTTAATCTGATACTCTGGTCTCCCAGAAGGGACATCAGTCCAAAAAGCAGAACTGATTGCCCTTATGAAAGCATTGGAACTAGCAACAGGGAAAAGGGCCACCATATAAACTGATAGCCACTATGCATTTGCCACTGTTCATATGCTCGGGACTATTTACCAACAATGCGGGCTATTAACCTCTGCCGGGAAAAAAATAAAAAATAAAGATGAGATCCTCCACCTTGGCTCAGCAGTGCAGGGCCATAAGGAACTAGCTATAGTAGACTGTCCCGGGCACCAGAAGAGAAACAACCCTGTGGCAGTTGGAAACAGAAGGGCAGATGAGGAAGCTTAATTGGCAGCCCTAAACGGAGTGACTCTGTTAACTTTTCCACACCGGGGGGAACAAAAATCAGGAGACTTGGCCACCCCGGAACATTCAGGCAACTTATCATCTGAGGAGACAGATACAGAAATCTGGGACCCTACAGAGCCAAGTTTACAATTTCAAAAAGCCCACCTTTATGTCAAAGACATACACCAGCTCAACCACTTAGGCTCAAAGAAGTTATAGGCACTCTTAAAGGACCAAAGAAAGGACTTATTATTGACTGACTCAAAGAGGAAAAAAATAGCTGAGCAGGTGACTAGAGCTTTTCAAGTCTTCCAATTAGTTAATACTTACCCATCCAAGATTCCTGCAGGGAAGCGCATACGAGGAACCAGACCAGGACAATTCTGGGAAGTGGACTTTTCTGAAATTAAGCCAGCAAGGTATGGACTTAAATATCTCCTAGTCTTTGTAGATACTTTTTCAGGATGGGTCGAAGCCTTCCCCATGAAGAAAGAAACAGCTCAGATGGTGGTCAAAAAGATCCTAGAAGACAGTTTTCCAAGGTTCGGCCTGCCTAAGGTAATAGGGTCTGATAACGGACCGGCATCCGTGGCCCAGGTAAGTCAGGGATTTTCGAGGACCCTGGGGATTAATTGGAAGTTATATTGTGCTTATAGACCCCAGAGCTCAGGACAGGTAGAAACGATGAATAGAACCATCAAAGAGACTTAATGAAATTAATCTTGGAGACCGGCATAAAAAATTGGACTATGCTCCTACCTCATGTACTTTTTTGTGCAAGAAATACCCCTCCACCCCTTTGTGTAACCTCACCCCTTATGAAATTCTCTACGGTGCCCCTCCTCCATTAAGGGACCTAACCCCAACTCTGAGATTAATGATTCCTTTCACACCCCCTTGCTAGACAGACTTAAAGCCCATGAACAAACCCAGCACCCAGCGATACCTGTGGAAACAGTTGGCCACTGCTTATCATCCTGGAGACGAGGGAACTCCACATCGATATCAAGTGGGAGACTTCGTCTACATGAGACAGTATCGGGTGTCATCCCTGGAACCCTGCTGGAAAGGACCAGCAGGTGCTGCTGCTGCTACCTACAGTGCTACCTACAGTGCTACCTACAGTGCTACCTACAGTGCTACCTACAGTGGTGAAAGTGGATGGGATCACTTCCTGGATCCATGCCTCCCATCTCAATCCTGTGCCCTGTCCATACTCTGGCTGGAAACTGGAACAGGCTGGTAACCCTCTCAAGTTGCATGTCTGTGGTGTGGGTAGGGCTATGGATTCTTCCCCTGACCACCAGCAGTCCTAATCCCCATCAGCCTGTTCAGCAACAATGGCAAGTTATAAATCCTACTGGGCAAGTAGTGTGGTCTATTTCACATACAGCCCCCTTACGGACTTGGTGGCGATCTCTCCACCCGGACATTTGTCAGCTTGCCATAGGCCTCTCTGACTGGGATCTCCCTGACATAGTGGACCCCACACAGATCCCACTAAAGCCCAAACCAGGGCAACATAGACCAACTTACAACATGAATTATTGATGTCATCTCCCCAGCTCAGGTGTAAACTAGCCAGTCTTGTTTATTAAGTGTGCCCAGCTGATTTCTGAAGTCGCAAACAGGCCCAAACCTGTGGAGGACCCAGTGACTTTTATTGTAGATCTTGGGGTTGTGAACACACGGGAGCTACATTGTGAAACCCAAACTCCCCAGACAGTATGATTCGGTAGGATGAAATGATATCTGGATTGATCCCAATAAATGTGCTGCTATCCAAGTGGTGTCAAAAACTTGCTGTGGAAAAAATAGTCTATGTTACCCCCTCAATATAACTTTCACTTCCAAAGGAAGGGGCTACCTCAGAACAACATGGCCTATGGGAAATACTTGGGGAATGCGATTCTATATTAATGGCCCTGGTTATGACTTTGGTCTCTGGTTCACCATCCGGCTTAAAAAGGAAGAAAATCCCACAGCAATAGGGCCCAATCCCCTCAAGTCAGGAATTAAGCCTCCAAAACCTCCCATGCCTAGATCTACCAAAACCCCTCTACCATCTCATCCTTCGCAGTTTCCGTCTTTGCCTACTTCCCCAGTCCAGAGTACAGCTGACTCCTCCCCCTGGGAACTAATTAAAGGAACCTTTATGGTACTGAACTCCACACAGTCAGAACTCCTTGCATTTCAGCCCAGGTATTTGACAGCTCTGTACATTATTGTGTAATGGTGCAGATACCCCCCAGGGTGCTCTATCATGATCCAGAATCCTTTGAAGGTCTACTAGGTGGACAAACAGCCCGATTTTGCCGGGAACCAGTGTCCCTTACTCTAGCCATCCTAATGGGGCTAGGAGCTGCTGCAGGAGTGGGTACAGGAACAGCTGATATGATCCATGGGTCACAACAAATGGCCTGATTAGAAACAGCAATAAATCAAGACTTGAAGACGTTAGAGACCTCCATCACAGTTTTGCAGGAATCCTTAACCTCTCTCTCTAAAGTTGTTTTACAGAACAGGTGAGGATTAGACCTCCATTTAATAAGGGAGGGGGGCCTCTGTGCTGTACTGAGAGAAAAATGCTGTTTTTATGCTGACCATACTGGAGTTGTAAAATAATCCATGAGTAAATTGAGAAAATGCCTTGAAGAGCACCAGAGAGAAAGGGAGATTCAACAAGTGTGGTTTGAGTCATGGTTTACCTTGTCCCCCTGGTTAACTACACTCCTATCAGCCTTAGCTGGACCCCTGATCATGCTTATGGTGTTGATAACTGTGGGACCTTGTTTGCTTAACCTCATACTTTCCTTTCTCCAGGCTCAGATTGGGCAGGTAAAATTCATGGTAATCAGACAGAAATACACTTCACTGGCAGAAATAGAATGTGAGACCCCACAAAAATTATGATTCATTACTTTTAAAATTAAAAGTAGGCAGAAAAAGGAGAAATGAAAGAATTAAAGAAATTAAAATTGAAACGTAAAGAAACAGGTTTTGTAAAGTTTACAAGCTGTGCTCAGAACCTGAAATTCCTGTGTCAGTGAAGAGAATTCCCGGAACTGCCCATTAGATGTGTTGAAATCTTTCCTGACCACCTAGTTACTTAACAACCCCTTCCCAGAAACCGTGCATCTCAGCACGTATACATGTCAGGGCTTCAACCAATCAGTTTAAATGTATACCCCTTCTCAGGGCTGACCAATCACCCCCTGCCCGAACTGTTCCCGCCAATGAATGTGCTAATCATGTTTTAGAGTTGTTATTTGATTTTCCCACAGTATATGATATTTGCTAAAGGAGGCTATGATGTATATAAAGTCCCTGCACTCTCTAAAGATTGTATATAATTTCTTCTCAAGTTGTTCTCGGGGCTCTTTGTTCTTTCCTCCTCTGAAGTGAGCTTTGAGCCCCAGCATGCTGGACCCCCAATAAACCATTTGCTGTGGCATGAGACAATAGGTGCTTGGGTTTTCTCATGTCTCCAAATCACATAAAGAATCTATACCTGACAGTCAGTAAGCCTCAAATTGGAGAAGCAGTGCAGTATTAGCGGCAGGGCTATTTGATCACTCCTGATTCAAAGGAAGGGTGTTCAGGCCACCCAATGCCCTTCTGGACTTCAAATATTACCTAGATTTCTGTTTTCATACTTATATTTCACCAGTATATTCTTGTAAATATCGCAGGTTCCCAATACCATAATTCATCCTGCAGAATGATTCCTATACCAAATCGAAGCTGTTATTACCCTTAACCATGCAATATTTCCTCAATATAACTTAACAGAAGAACAAGGATATTGTTGGTCTTACAATACAGGAATGTAGGGGATCTTCCTCCTGCTGAGAACCTCAAAGTTCGGTGCAGAAATGATCCCTGAAGAAGATGTAGACACCTATGAAAGACCTGAGAGAGCAAAAGTCAACTTCCATGTAAAACAACCTGGTCAAAATGAAGGGATGTGTCTGAAAGCCTCTCTCTTCTTAATGTAGATTAAATCGACCAAACCAGGCCTGTGTGGAGAGCTGTTCCCGGGTGCCGATGGTTGATATACCATTCTATCTTGTGAAAGTGTCACAGGAAGTATGGGAAGCCTCCATCTCATGGGACCCTTGGAAGCAACTGTTAGGAAAAAGTGGTTGCCAACCCAGTGACCTCATTCAGTTCGTGAAGGAAGTGACCTATCACACTTCCTTGGTGATGGAACTCTCTGAACTCGGGATCCAGGAAGCCAGGCACCCAGAGCCAGTCCCAGTCCCAGTCCCAGTGGTCTCATTTGTTTGGATTTACCAAGGACAGAGTCAGTCTTTCTTAGTACCTACTGAAGTGAGAATGGCCAAATGCCAGGAGAGCCCTGAAGAGGGGCCTTTTCTGAGAAAGCAGGTAGTGGCTCAACCATGGCTCCTGACAACTTCACAGAGTTGGCAAAGAAGTCCAGGTCTGAGATAGGACAGGCCATTTTGGTGGAACATAGTATGGCCCACCAGTCAGAGGACACTCAGGATACTCACAGACATACTTGGGGGAAGGAGATTCCGTTGTGGGTGTCTGTGTGAGTTTGTGGTTTTGTCTCATGTTCTGAGAATAGGTAGGAAAGGCGGTTTGTTTGTTTAGACTGGAATGTTTCTAGAAAGTCGTTTGACAACGCGAGTGTTTCTATGTCTGTGTATCCCACTGAATCCGTTTTTGTAGACATTTGAAAAGAGAATTCATCAATGGTTGTGTCCTGTCTAGTAGAAAGCTTCCCAGCATTCATCTTGCCAAATTAAAGAATAAAGAGCTGCTTGCCTTATGGATGGGCAACACCTATTATCTTCTTAAGTTCCTCTTTTCTTCCTGAATACTGGCCACTCTCCAGAATAGCCTCATGGTATTATTTCCAAGATATGTACCACCTCCAAGCTCTGTGACATGATCATGTACGGGATAGCTGAAGGGAATGAGAGCATCTCAGAAAACTCAGATATCAGTGCGACCAGTAAAGTCTCAGTGGAGAAATACTACTTTGGACTTTTGCTTACCTATTGTTCTGTTGTCCTGAATGTCAGGAACGTGTTTGCCTCAGGCCACCCCTGTGTGAAACCTGAATAAATCAGTTTTCAAATGGAAAAGGATGGGCGTCACCTGTGGCTCTTTGCTTAATTGCTTTGGAAATGGATGTGGCTGAATCAGCCTCTTTGCCCTCTGTGACCCAGTGGCTTAGATTCTCAGCACCTGATGGATCAAAAGAAAGTTTCCAAGTGTGCATCCAAAACCAAAATGGCCAAAAGAGCAGTCATTGTGGATGAAGTCTCTCGCCTTCCTCTGTAAGCTTCCTGACCTCCATCAAGTGAGAATAGGGATCCGTTGGGTCAAACCAGTTCTTCAAAGCTCTGCAGAGGCTAGCCAATAGGTGCTTGGGTTTTCTCAGGACACCAATTCACATAAAGAATCTATACCAGTCAGTTGGCCTCAAACTGGAGAAGCAGAGCAGTATTAAAGAAGGGCTATTTGATCACTCTTGGTTCACAGGAATGGTGTCTAGTCCACTCTGACTTTAGGCAAATGAGGGGCAAGGGAGCTTATTTTGGACACTGTCTTGGGCTGCGCCCGTCATGGAAACCTCTAGCTAGAGGTTATTCAGAGTGTCTATGTTGAAGAAGATGAGGGCCATGTGGGAGTTTTTTGGTTTTAATTGTGGTCAATTGTTGGTGGTTAGAAGAGAATCCTGGGTCCACCTGGGCTGGAATTCTGGTGCGATTCCCCTTAAAGACTGAGTTCTGGAACTGACCTCAGAGAAGTATTGCCATTAATTGTGTTGGGATTTTAGGCGGCCATGCATGAGAGTCGCCATTGGAAACTGAGATCTAAGCCTGGGGTGGCTATTCACCAAGCACTGTCAATCTCAGCCAGGACATCACATGATTTTATTCTGAAAGACTTGGCAGCCATTGTTGACAGTCAAAACACACATGGACCTCACATTGTAGACCTCAATGGGCCTGGCTTCATGTGGCCTTTTGGCCACTCTTTGGGAAGACTTGCCTCTGAAAATTCTCCAGAGTTTTCCTTGAAATGTGCTTCCTAAAAATTTAATGGTTCCTGAATGAATTGAAACCCACAGTTTCTCCAACTTCATCCTTGAAAAATGTCTAGATAAATACCATGAAATTTTTGAAATTTCCACGAACAGGTGGCACTGGAGAACCTTTGGATGTCCTGTTGCTGATCAAGAGTGTACCAGACAGTGCCTTCCTTGACTGGGTTTCATGAAAATGGTGTAGAACAGAGCTGCCAGTATGGTGGAGCCTGCTGAGTAGTGGGCCCAGAGCTGTGGTGTGCAGTAGTGTGATAAAACATCTGTGGTGGGGTCATGTGGATATTACTTTGGCTTCCAAATGCTTGTGACTGACATGGTGCAGCCAGCATACCTTTGTATATTAAGCCATCTTGTTAGATGGAGAGTTTTCAGGGCAATGTTCAGAATCAAGTTGCTACGGTCAAGGGGGCAAGCAATGTGGTGTAGAAGCCTGGTTGGTGCATTCTCCTGCAGACCCTTACACACCACACGTGACAGAACTCCCTCCACCACTGTGTCCCAGTGGAACGCCTTGTATTTTGTGAAGCAAATACCAAACTCCCAGTGCAGCAACAAGAAACACAACAAAATTGGAGAAAGACCAAATGGCTTCACAGTCTACACGGAAAGATTCTTAGACCCCAGTGGCCACAGTAAACCCACAAAGAGTGAATTCAGCACTGCTACCTCATGTTCATTGGAAAATAAGAAACCATGCCCTCCATGTAACAGATGCATACACAGCTTTGATGGTCTCACTACAAAGGAAGCTAAAGCTCCTGAAAACAACATATATTTCAAGTGTACAACCTCAAAGACAGTTTCCCAGATGTCTTGAGGCCTGCACACTTCCATGTTTGTGGAGTTTTTACAGTCTCCATTACTTTTGGAAACTCCTCTACCACCTCCAGTGTTGTGAACTCCAGAGCATTTTCCATTCCAGATATGTATTCCTAGATTTTCTAACTCTTCTCCTCTAATTGTATCTTACTTGGGGCTAAGGTAATGTCAAGGCATTGTTCTGGATGAGAGTGGGAAGATTTTTTTGTAGCACATATTTGCATACACATTGGATTCATTTTCCAATTATTCATTCAAAATACTGAATCCCTCATAGTAACCCACTCCCTACTAGACTCTGACTACAAATCCTATTATGATGGATAAAAATAGACCAAACCAAATTGAAATACAAGTAGTTCAGAGGATGCAAGGTTAACATTTGGACGTTCCTTTTGCATTATATATGGTAGGAGTTTTAAATCTAGTCATTTTTTTGTTGAAACACTTCTCCATGTGTTTTTAAAGTTAACAAATATGTGAATTCATGTCTCCATTTCTCTGTAGCCTATTCAGCACATATATTTTTATATGCACATATAGAATCCTACCTGGTACCACACGTACATTCTTGTGAGGTGGCTCACTTGGCAGATACAAACTGAGAAGAGATCACTCCTGTTAAACACTGTTGAAACTGAAAATTCAACCTATGAGTGAGTATCCTAGCTGAACAAATTTATACATAAATTCATGTTCAGTAAAATGAATATTTTTAGATCTGTGTATGATATATATTTCATGGTGACTTTCATTTGGCTTGTATATTAAAACTTTTTAATTTCTGTGTGTGTATTTTAATATATATATATATATATATATATATATATATATATATACACTCTTCAGAGTTTTCAAAATATGAAATAAATGTATCTTATTATGTACTCCCTAAATTCATTAATATTTAAGTGCGTATTTATAATCAACTTTTCATTAGATTATTCTAAGACATATTCATCCTCCTGGAATACGTATTTGTTTCCTAGTACTGAAAACTAAGTTAAGTGAATTGTGCATACATATCCTAATATTTTTACACTAATTGACCCAGGTTAATATAAATGCAAGTAGATTTCTATAGGACATGATGTGTATTTTGACGTTCATTTTTTTTCAACACTTGTACACTACTATTTCCTCAGTTTATGCACATCATAAGATATATATTTCATCCACAAGTTCACAAATTTAAAGGCTTTTGTTTCACTTTCAATCACTTCCTGCTTCAGAACACATGTATTCCTCCAGGTTACATGACTGGTCTTTTCATGAGACTTCTTTCCAAACACATTATTTTCGATTTCCACAATTACTTTTGAAGCAAAACTCACACATTCTTCATGATAAACCATAACCCTAATATTACCATTAGATGTATAACTGGTTTGAATGAATGGATATATATCAACATAAGGTTTCCTGTATATTTTCAGATATCAATTTGAACCATTATTTAAGTTGGAACCAGTTATATTATTTATTCACAGTATGGTCTATTCATGCATTATTTCTATATTCATAGACACAGTGTACACCTATTTGTATTCAAAATACTAATTTACACGTCTTCAAAATACTGTTCCTAGAAATGGTGAAAGAAATACTCATGTCACCTGATCTACATATACATTTTATCACAGTAATATTCTGGAAACAAAAAGCAAATGTCACACTTATGATTGTACTAAAGCCTAAATGGAAATTGAACATGGATTACTAAAATCATCCATGTCCAGTTTGCCTATTGGTCTCAAATGTGGATCCTATTGGTGACTACATATTTGTTTCTTCCTAAGATTATATATTCAACCTCAAACCTGTTGAAAATGTCTAATCCTATTACTCACCTTATACTTTGCCTGATTTCCTAATGTCTCTATTGATATATATTTTCCCCAGTTCATCATTGTGACTGCCTCTTAACATGTGCTGACATTTACATTCACTCTCTACATGAAACCCTATTGCTAAAGACCATTTTGTCCAAATCCTATACTCACTCATCTTTCTAAAACTACCGTCTATCTTTCTAATCCTACCGACTATCCCTTTTTGACTGCATGTTCTCTTCGACATTCAATCATCCAAGGTACAATATCCTATACCATTGTATATTGATTTATCTGAGACATCTGTGCAGAAATTAATTCAAAGCTAAGTATCCCAATCAAGGGCCCAATGCCCTTCTGGGCATCAAATCTTACCTAGATTTCTGTTTTCATACCAATATTTCAACTGTATATTTTGTAAATATCACATGTTCCCATAACCATTATTCATCCTGCAGAATTATTCCTAACCCAATCGAACATGTTGTTAACCCTAACCATACACTGTTCCCTCAATCTAACTTTACAGAAGATCAGGGAGAGAGTTGGTCTTCCAATACTGGATTGTAGGGTATCTTCCACCTGATGAGAACCTCAAAGGTCCATGCAGAAATGATACGTGGAGAAGAAGGCAGCTATGAAGGACCTGAGAGAGCAAAAGTCATTTTCAATGTTAAACAACCGGGTCAGGATGAAGAGATGTATCTGAATCAGCCTTTCTCTTCTTAATATAGAGAAGATGGACCAAACCAGGCCTATGAGAAGAGCTGTTCCCGGGTGCCTATTGTTGATATACCATTCTAACTTGTGAAACTGTCACAGAAAGTAGGGGCAGTCTCCATCTCCTGGGACCCTTAGAAGCAAATATCAGTACACACTTCCTTGGTGATGGAACACTCTGAACTTGGGATCCAGGAAGCCAGGCACCCAGAGTAAGTCCCAGTCCCAGTCCCAGTGGTCTCAATTGTTTGGATTTACCAAGGACAGAGTCAGTCTTTGTTGGTACCTACTAAAGTGATAATGGCCAAATGCCAGGAGACCTCTGAAGAGGAGCCTTTTCTGAGAAAGCAGGTAGTGGCTCAACCGTGGCTCCTGACAACTTCACAGAGTTGGCGAAGGAGACCAGATCTGAGACAGAACAGGCCATTTTGGGGGAACATAGTATGGACCACCAGTCAGAGGACACTCAAGATATTCACCAACATACTTGGGGGAAGGAGGTGCCGTTGTGGGTGTTGGTGTGAGTTTGTGGTTTTGTCTCTTTTCTGAGAATAGGTAGGAAAGACTGTTTGTTTGTTTGGACTGGAATGTTTCTAGAAAGTCGTTTGACAACGCGAGTGTTTCTATGTCTGTGCATTCCACTGTATCTGTGGTTGTAGACATTTGAAAAGCGAATGCATCAATGGTTGTGTCCTGTCTAGTAGAAAGCTTCCCAACATTCATACTGCACAATTTAAGAATGGAGAGAGGCTTGCCTTATGGATGGGCAACACCTACTATCTTCCTAAGTTCTTGTTTTCTTCCTGAATACTGGCCACTCTCCAGAATAGCCTCATGGTATTATTTCCAAGATATGTACCACCTCCAAGCTCTGTGACATGGCCATGTACTGGATACCTGAAGAGAATAGAAGCATCTCAGAAAACTCACATATCAGTGTGACCATTAAAGTCTCAGTGGAAAAACACTGCACTGGGCCTTTTGCTTACCTATTGTTCTGTTTTCCTAAATGTCAGGAAGATCTTTGCCTCAGGAAACCCCTTTGTGAAGCCAGAAAAAAAGAGTTTTCAAATGGAAATGAATGGGCATCACCTGTGGCTCTTTGCTTAATTGCTTTGGAAAGAGATGTGACTGAATCAGCCTCTTTGCCCTGTGTGAGGCAGTGGCTTAGATTCTCAGCACCTGATGGATCTAAAGAAAGTTTCCAAGTGTGCATGCAAAACGAAAATGGCCAAAAGAGCAGTCATTGTGGATGAAGTCTCTCGCCTTCCTCTGTAAGCTTCCTGACCTCCATCACGTGAGAATAGGGATCCTTTGTGTCAAATCAGTTCTTCAAAGCCCTACAGAGGCTAGCACATAAGGGCTTGTGTTTTCTCATGACACCAATTCACATAAAGAATATATACCAGACAATCAGTAGGCCTCAAATTAGAGAAGCAGAGCAGTATTAAGAGCAGGACTATTTGATCACTATTGGTTCACAGGAAGGGAGTCCAGGCCACCCTGACTTTAGGCAAATGAGGGGCAAGGGAGTTCATTTGGAAAACTGTCTTGGGCTGTGCCCCTCATGGAAACCTCCAGCCAGAGGTTATGAAGAGTGTCTATGTGGAAGAAGATGAGGGCCATTTGGGAGTGTTTTGGTTTTAATTGTGGTCATTTGTTTGGTGGTTGGAAGAGATGCCTAGGTCCACCTGGGCTTGAACTCTGGTGTGATTCCCCTTACAGATTGAGTTCAGGAACTGACCTCAGAGAAGTATTGCCATGAATTGTGTTGGGATTTTAGGAGACCACGCATGAGAGTTGCCTTTGGAAACTGAGATCAATGCCCAGGGTGGCTTTCCACAGAGCATTGTCAATCTCTGCCAGGGCATCACATTATTTTATACTGAAAGACTTGGCAGCCATCGTTGACAGTCAAAACACACATGGGCCTCACATTGTAGACCTCAATGGGCCTGGCTTCATGTGTCTTTTTGGCCACTCTTTGGGAAGCCTTGCCTCTGAGAATTCTCCAGAGTTTCCTTGAAATGTGCTTCCTCAAACATTAACGGTTCCTGAATGAATTGAAACCCACAATTTCTCCAAATTCATCCTTGAAAAATGGCTAGATAAATACCATGAAATTTTTGAAATTTTCATGACCAGGTGGCACTGGAGAACCTTTCAATGTCCTCTTGCTGATGAAGTGTGTACCAGACAGTGCCTTGATTGACTAGGTTTCATGAAAATTATGTAGAACAGAGATACCAGTATGTTGGAGCCTGCTGAGTAGTGGGCCCAGAGCTGTGGTGTGCAGGTGTGTGATAAAACATCTGTGGTCGGGCCATGTGTATCTGCCATTGACTTCCAAATGGCTTGTGGCTGACATTGTGCAGCCAGGAATCACTTATATGTCTGATAACTCTCCATATAAGGCATCTTGTTATATGGAGATGTTTCAGGACAATGTTCAGAATCAGGTGCAATGGTCAAGGGGACAAGCTATGTGGGATAGAAGCCTGGTTGATGCATTCTCCTGCAGACCCTGACCCATCTCATGTGAAAGAACTCCCTCCAGCACTGTGTCCCAGCTGAATTCCTTGTATTTTGTGAAGCAAATAACAAAGTCCCAGTGCAGCAGCAAGAAACACCACGAAAAGTGGAGGATGACCAAATTGCTTCACAGTCCACACGGGGAGTCACTTAGCCTTCAGTGGCGACAGTTTACCTACAAAGAGTGAATTCAGCACTGCTGCCTCATGTCCTTTGAAAAACAAGAAACCATGTCCTCCAGGTCACATAGATGCAGATCCAGCTTTGATGGTCTCATTAGAAAGAAAGCTAAAGCTCCTGACAACAACATATATGTCAAGTGCCCATCGTCAGAGGCAGTTTCTAAGGAAGTCTTCAGGCTGGCAGAGCTCCATGTTTGATAGCATTTACCTATTAGACCAGGATGCAAGAAAAGACCACTGACTCCAATTAAAATCAAGTTAAAGCAAGCTTATATTTTCCACTGCCCAGGTGGCCTCTCCCTCCCAAAACAGTGGGAACAAGACAGCCACCCAAATTTCCTACAGCCCAGGTTTATAACCCAGAATTTTACACTACAGGGGGGTTAAAATATCAGAACTCTGACAAGCATCAAACTAATCGTAGTATATATATATATATATATATATATATATATATATATATATATATATATATATATATATTTTTTTTTTTTTTTTTTTTTTTGCTGGCCCCAACATCAGAATTTATGAAGAACATTAGAGCCTCAGAGAGGGTCATTGTCTGGCCAGGGAAGGCCAGTATTTATGAGGTGTCAATAAAGTTTCATAGAGGGCTGTTCCTGGTCAAATAGCCAGGCATGGGTGAGTTCAAGGCCACGGGCAGGCATTGCAAGCAGGTTCAGAATTTGGTGTAATTTATAGTTAAGCCAAAATTTTCTTTTCATGGCTTTGTGGCAAGATGGATCCCAATTTTAATAAAAGATCAGGTTGGGTCTATCATTCCCCCCTTTTCTAATGTGTCCCTTTCAAATCTTTGATAGGGTAGGGGAAGAGCACTGAGGGAATTTTAATACCTCACGTCACAGTCTCCATATTTTTTGAACTCACACAAAACCAGTCTCCCTGATTTTACCTGACTTAATTAATTACTTAAAATGAAAGTCTATTTATTTTTGGCTCCATTGTTGTAAGAAGAGTGGCGTCACTCATTTTGGCTTCTTCTGAGCTGAGAGAGGGTGACATGAGGGGGCACAGCATGAGGGACATGAGTTGCCTTTTAGAAGTCAGTTCGGTTTGAAGTCTGGTTGTGGTAAAACAGTTTGTAAAGTCATCTGGGGATGGGTTCTTCTATGAGAGAAACAAAAACCATGAGTACTGAATAAATGTTGCAGCAGCTGAAACAAGTCACTGTATAGATGCCCCTCATCTGTCTTCAATATCCCCAGTTATCAGGACTTTCAACTTAATATTTAACTTTTAGTGTCACAGTTGTCCCACCCCATAAGATACAGTTTAATAATTTAATGTCATCTGATCTTGCAAATTCCTTTTACTAGTATGACCTCTGTGTGTAATAGAGAAACCTTTAATTCTGTTAGTCAGGGCTGGATAATCATACTAGCAAACACCAAGCCTACCTGTGTAGGTTAGGAATATCTGTAGGCCTTAAACAAAAAACTTCTGCCTCTGGTAGCTCCTCTTGATAGTCTCTTTTTATTCTCATCAGGCATTCCTCTCTGAGAATCCTTCTTTGTAGCCTCCAGTCTTACTTATTTTGGGAGGCTACCATAAAGTGTATACGTGAAAATATTTTCATTACTATTATTATTTAAAATGCCCAGGAATGGCTGTATTTTGGGTTTATCTGTCTTTGCTAAGAGTTTAAGATGAAGCAGTAAAACTGACTTTTGTTTCTATCTATTGTTAACAGTCAGCTGAGATTTTATGGGAGTCATTTCTGGGGAAACTTGAGAGCAGCTTCTCAGTTCTGCTAGTGCCATTTGCGCTAGGTGATTCCAGGTCTTGCTTGACCATGTGGCTTCTCTCAGAAGCATCAGGAATATCTCCCTTCTCTGATGACTCTCTTCTTCGTAGAAAATGCACTGATTGGCTTTCTGTTCTCCAGTGGCCTCATTAATCTTCCTGATCAGGAGTTTATGTGGCTGAGAGTTGCAAAGTTCTTTAGAGAAGTCTCCTGTTCCCTGGATACAAACTGACTCAGAGGGCAAGAGCCAAAATTTGTTTTATTGTCCCTTTTCATTTAAATTAAATTTTAAATCCTAATCTTAAACATCCAGCAAATAAATTTTAACAGCCTTATATTAAGAGTACTGTGCTTTAATGTCTATAATTTAAAATTATTTATCTTTTTATTATTTGGGATCTGTATTTTTCTGTCTTGTAGGTGATGCCTTATTATCTTAAATTAACCAATGTTGTGTTCAAAAGCAACTCTTTTGTAAAACACTAAGAGGGAATCTTTAGTTAACTTATAAGGAAATTACAAAATAAAATTAACAAGAGTAAAAATACTTAGTTCGTGTAATAGCTACCCTGAATTTTTGGCTGAGTTATAAATTATATCCCCTTTTTGAGATCCTAGTAATCTTGACAGAAAAAAAAAAAAAACTTCTGAACATAACTTTAAATTAAATAACATCTGACCTACTGCTTTCGTAGTTATTCTCACATGTTGTAAGATGAGACACAGAGCCTTATCTCAGGTAAGGCAGGGCACTATATAAATCTTAAGTCTTTTAGTTCTAAAGCTGATTTTTTTTTTTTAAATATCATCTTACACAGTTTACATAAATTGTTTGAGGTCACATGAACATTAGCTAACACCATATAATATCACATTTAAAACATGAATTAAAGAAAGGCTGAAAGTTTTTAACCTTTACATAGATTAGGCGCTCATTAACTTAAAAATATATTTAAATTTTTCCCCAATGTAAAAAGTAACATAAAACTTTACATATCTTATTGATAACAAGTAAATAAATCCCCAATATATATATATTTTTTTACCATACAACTTCAGAACACCAGCTTGATGTAATGCTCTTTTAAAGTTTCTACCTTACAGACTTGTATACCTGGAAGATATGAGCAAATTAATAGCATCACAATGACATTGATGTTTTTACATTAACCAAATTTAGCTTTTAAAGAAATTCCAGTACAGTGCTCTAAAATAACAGTTCTTATTTAATCAGTTGTTTAATTTTTATGGTTGCTTGCTCTAGAAAAATAAAAATAAACACAATGTTATGGGTAAACTTTTGTTTTCAGAAATTTGTGTCGCTTTATCACATGACTGATTTTTACAATCTTATACAGACTTTAGAACAAACTTATACAGACCTTACTAAATCAATCAGATATCTAACAAAAGTACTCATGAATGAGTAATCCCATATCAAATTTACTTCACTTATTTATCAAAATATTAGAGAAATGTATTGAACAGTGTAAACCATTTTTTTGTTAAAGGAAAAGTCCTAGAACCAAGGCATATTAGACATTTTATAGACATTAATATTTTATTAGATTTTTGAGCAGCTAGAAAAACTTGTAAGCTTAAGTTTAAAGACATTTATTGTTATTTGTTTATCCAAATTTAAAGTGAACCATTTAACTCACGTGAATTAAAGATCTTTGAATCCACTTTTTAAAATTTGTTTTTATGAGTGCTTTTTTTAAATGATCGCTCCTTATATATGTTAATTTGTATTTTATATATATGATATACGAACATATGGATATATGGACATACAACACATAACAAAAGTGTGCACAAATAATAATAGTAAGGCCTTGTAGCTTTTCACAGGTGAAATCTCCATTGCAATGTTTCAGAACTCCACTGTTGGTCAAAGATAGAACTGATGAGAAAAATATTAACCTAGTTCTCTAGGATCAAAATAATGAGCTCAAAAAAAATACAGAATCTAAGGAAAAAAATGAGAGTCCTAGAAAAAATGACTGGACAGTAATTAGTAAATACCATACGATTTACCTTTTTTTCCCACTTAGACATCAGATCAGTCTCCTACTGAGCTTGCAGGCTTCTTTCATTTACATTTCAACATAAGTCCTGGCTGAGTTCTGGAAGGAGCTGGACAAAACTGCTATTCTGAGCGGACACCTCAGGCCTAAGGCACTTTAACCATAATTTTCAGGTGAGGATGTTGAAAATTATGATACAATTTTAAGATACAATTCAAAATTTTATACCTTAACATCTTGTTTTGTCAACAGATACCATACTATGATTTACTATCCTTGTCCAAATTAATGCACTGACACACTGTGACATTTTCCCAGGCTACCCAATTAAAAACTGGTGAAAAAAAAAGACTAAATGATTGGGAAGTTACTTGCCAACTTGGAAGTAGAATTCTTTAGTTTTCCATTTTAAGTATTTAAGTTCTCTGGCATGAATTATCTGAAATCATAAACTAAAAAATTACCTAAACCCGACTTTTAACTGCAAGATTGAGCAATGCTACAAAAACCCATCCAGATACCATATTGTTACAATAAAACATCATCATTTAGACACACATTCAGCTAAGATCATTCCCAAGAAACAATTTATAATATCAACACATTATTGCACATGTCTTAAATGGTCAGAAACAAAGACAAAAGACAGACAGAAAGGAGCTCCAGACTATGGCTGACAGGACAGAAGCCTTTAAAACAGCAGATAAGAGAAAAATCTCTTACACCAGTGGCATGATAGATGTCCCCACAAGGGCATCAGATGTTTTCACAGAGGGGCAACCTGAAATGTAATATCAAAGGTCTCCATGGTGACTTTACTGCATTTAGTGTCTCCTTTTTTTTTTTCTCTTTTTTAAGAAAACAGAGGTGGCATAATACTTACAGTGCAGGGAAGGAAGGAGGGAATTTACTGAAGCAACAGGACTTCGGCAGCTGCTGGGAGTCCCTCAGTCCCGTCTTTTACTTACAGGATTAGCTCCTCTGGTTTGGTTCCACCCCAAGCATGCTGAATCTCCTAACATTTCAGTAGTCAGCTCTCAAAAATTCCGGGGTCGGGGGGGTATCAAAATTCGTAACTTAAATTTCGGTTCTGGACCTTGAAGCCAATTAATACCAATTTAATATAAGGACAGGGTTTGAGAAAAAGTAAAAGGGAGGTTTACTGCTTTGCTAACAAAGAATAAAAACAGGGGACTCTGTCCAAAGTTGTGACTCTCTTGATCTGGAGGGACAAGGGGTTTTAAAGGAGCTTCACTTGTTAACCTGGGAGATACTCAGTTATTAGGTCTCCAGCAGGCATTGCCCTCTGCAGTGGGTGTGCTCCACACAGCCAGCTAGGGGCTTCTCTCATCCTGCTTAACAAAGGGGGGTATAGTGCATCACATTTCTTTAAAACACAGTCCAAAGGGGAGACAGGCTTACATGCTTTATTACCCATTTTCACGTCCAATATCCTTAAGTTTTTACCACAGAAATCACACAACAAAACGCACAAAAACAAACAAATAAAAAACATTTAGAACACAGAACAAAACACACAAAAAAAACAGAAACTCGGCGAATAAACAGAAAACCAGAGGAGCAATGCAGCGTCTTGCTAAAGCTCCAGGGTAGGAGCTCCTGCGTGCCAGTCGGCACCTCTCTACACTTTCAGAGGTATTCCCTACAGAAAAGAACAGAGGAAAGAAGGATTCCTATTACTGTCCCGGACAGGAGTATATGTGAGCCTTCCCAGGCCACCTCTCTGTCATCAGAAGAGTACTCCCTTAACCGGATATCAGATGTTATAAAGGCGCCTCTTACCTATGAAGGCCTCCTCCACCAGGTGCTTGATAATAGTTTTAGTGCGATGGTTCACTGCAGTGATCCACGGACTGAAAGCTCATTCCAAGGCCTTGGAACTTGGCTCTCCAGCCTGGAGTCCTGGAGGATAGGCCAGCTTCAGAATTTCCAGCAGTCTGGCTTTGTGATCTGGTCGGGTCATGTTGCTGGGGAACTCCAAAATGTTAGTCCAGGACACAAGAAAAGACCACTGACTCCAATTAAAATCAAATTAAGGCAAGCTTAATATTTCAACCAGCCAGGCTGCCTCTCCCTCTCAAAATGGCGGGAACAAGACAGCAACCCCACCTTTCCTACAGCCCAGCTTTATAGCCCAGAAAGTTACACAAAAGAGGGGTTACAGAAAACAGAACTTTGACAAGCATCACACTAATTGTAGTTTACATTTGTTTTTTTCTGGCCCCAGCATCAGAAATTATGAGGACCATTAGAGCCTCAGAGAGGGTCATTGTCTGGCCAGGGAAGGCGAATATTTATGAGGTGTCATTAAAGTTTCAGAGAGGGCTGTTATCTGGTCAGAGAGCCAGGCATGGGTGAGTTCAAAACATGGTCAGGCATTCTAAGCAGGTTGAGAATTTGCAGTAATTTATAGTAAAGCAAAAATTATCTTTTCATGGCTTTGTGGCAAGATGGCTCACAATTTTAATGAAAGATCATGTTGGGTGATCAACCCTGTCCCCTACTTTTGGAAAATCCTCTACCACCTCCAAGGTTGTGAACTCCTGAGCATTTTCCATTCCAGATATGTATTCACAGAATTTCTAACTCTTCTTCTCTAATTGCATCTTACTTGGGGCGAAGTTAATGTCAAGCCATTGTTCTGGATGAGAGTGGGAAGAATATTGTGCAGCACATAATTGCATACACATTGGATTCACTTTCCAATTTTCCAATTGAAATACTGAATTCCTGACAATAACCCATACCCTTCTAGACGCTAACTACAAATACTAATATGATGGAGAAAAATAACCCAAACGGAATTGAAATACAAGCAGTTCAGAGGAGGCATGGTGTATATTGGACTTGCCTTTTGCAAGATAAAAGGTAGGTGTTATAAATCTAGTCATTTTTTAATTGAAATAGTTTTATATGTGTATTAAAGTTAACAAATATGTGAATTCCTATCTCCCTTTCGCTGTAACCTATTCAGCACATTAATTTTTATATACACATATAGAATCCTACCTGATATCACACGTACATTTTTGTGAGGTGCCTGACATTGCAGATACAAATTGTGAGAAGAGATTACTCCACCTAAATGCTGTTGGAACTGAAAATTCAAGCTAATGGTGAGCTTCCTAGTTGAATAACATTATACATAAATCCATGTTCAGTAAAATGAATATTTTTGGATCTGTGGATGATATATATTTCATGGTGAAATTCGATTGGCATATATAATTCTACTTTTGAATGTCTTTGTTTGTGTGTGTGTGTATATATATATATATATATATATATATATATATATATATATATATATATACATATATATATATATATATATATATATATATATATATAAAATAAATCTCCAGATTTTTCAAAATATGAAATATATGTGTCTTATATACACTCCCTAAATTCATTCATGTTCATGTATGTGGATTAATAATCAACTTTTCACAAGATTATTCTCAGAAATATTCATCCACCTGAAATACATATTTGTTTCCTAGTACTGAAAACTAACTTCAGTGAAAGGTGCAAACAAATCCTAGTATTTCTACATTAACTGACCTAGTTTAACATCAATGCTAGTAGATTCCTATGGGACAAGATGTGTATTTTGACATTAATTATTATTCAACACTGGTACATTACTATTTCTTCAGTTTATGCACATCATAGGATATATATTTCATCCACTACTTAGCAAATTTATAGGCATTTGTTTCACTTTCAATCACTTCTTGCTCCAGAACACATGTATTTCCCTATGTTTCTTGACTGGTCTTTTCATGAGACTTTTTTCAAATATATTATTTTCAATTTCCATGATCAATTTTTAAGCAAAACTCACACATCCTTCATGATAAAACATAACCCTAAGATGACCATTAGATATATAACTGGTTGGAATGATTGATTGTGCATCATTATAACATTTCTTATATATTTTCAGATATCCATTCAATCCATTATTTAAAGTGGATCCAGTTATATTATTTATTCCCAGTATGGTCTATTCATGCGTTATTGCTATATTCATAGACAGAGGGTATACCTATTTGTACCCCAATACAAATTTATATGTCTTCAAAATATTGCTCCTGGAAATGGTGTTAGAAATACTCATGTCACGTGATATACATATACATTTTATCACAGAAATATTCTGGACACAAAAAGCAAAGATCACACTTTCAATTGTACCAAAGCCTAAATGGAAAGTGAGCATGGATTACTAAAAACATCTATGTCCAGGTTGCCTAATGCTCTCAAATGTCAATCCTATTGGTGACTACATATTTGTTTCTTCCTAAGATTATATATTCAACCTCAAGTCTCTTGAAAATGTCTAATCCTATCACTCACTTTGTACTTTGCTTGATTTCCTAATGTCTTTATTGATATCTGCTTTCCCTCATATTTTCCCCAGTTCATCATTGTGACTGACTCTTCACATGTGCTGACATTAACACTCTCTCTCTAACCGAAACCCTATTGCTAAAGAACTTTTTGTCCAAATCCTATACTCACTCTTCATTCTAAACCTAACGACTACCTTCCTCATCGTACTGAATATCGCTTTTTGACTGGATGTTCTCTTCAACATTCAATCATCCAAGGTACAAGGTCCTATGCCATTGTATATTGATTTATCTGAGACAACTGTGCAGCACATAACTCAAAGCTAAGTATACCCCTTAAGGGTCCAATTCCCTTCTGGGCTTCAAATCTTTCCTAATTTTCTGCTTTCATACTTATATTTCACCTATATACTCTTGTAAATATCGAAGGTTGCCAATACCATTATTCATCTCGCAAAATGATTCGTAACCCAAATCAAACATGTTATTAACCCTAAACATACACTGTTCCGTCAATAACTTACAGAAGAGCAGGGACAGAGTTGGTCTTACAATATAGGAATGTAGGTGATCTTCCACCTTCTGAGAACCTCAAAGATCCATGGAGAAATGATCCTTGGAGAAGATTTATGCAGCTATGTAGGACCTGAGAGAGCAATAGAAATCTTCCATGGCAAACAACCTGGTCAGGATGAATTGATGGGTCTAAGTCAGCCTCTCTTTTCTTATTGTAAAGAAGTTGGAAGAAACCAGGCCTGTGTGGAGAGCTGTACCTGGGTGCCTAAGGTTGATATTCCATTCTAACTTCTGAATGTGTCAGAGGATGTTGGGGCAGCCTCCATTTCATGGGACCCTTGGAAGCAACTGTTAGGACAAAGTGGTTTTCAAGGCAGTGACCTCATTCAGTTCCTGAAGGAAGTGACCTCTCCTCACTTCCTTGGTGATTGAATTCTCTGAACTTGGGATCCAGGAAGCCAGGCACCCAGAGCCAGTCCCAGTCCTAGTCCCATTGGGCTAACTTGTTTGCTTTTTCCAAGGCCAGAGTCAGTCTTTCTTGGTACCTACTGATGTGAGGATGGCCAATTGCCAGCAGAGCTCTGAAGAGGCACCTTCCCTGAGAAAGCAGGTAGTGGCTCACCGCTGTCTCCTGACAACTTCACAGATTTGGCCAAGGAGACCAGATCTGAGACAGGACAGGCCATTTCGGGGGAACATAATATGGCCCACCAGTGAGAAGACACTCTGGATAGTCACAGACCTACTTGGGGGAAGGAGGTGGCTTTGCCGTTGTGGGTGTGAGTTTGTGGTTTTTTTCTCATGTTCTGAGAATATGTAGGAAAGGCGTTTTTTCTGGTGTGGAGTGGACTGTTTCTAGTAAGTCCTTTGACATTGTGAGGGTTTCTATGTCTGTGTATCCCACTGTATCCGTGGTTGTAGACATTAGAAAAGAGATTGCATCAATGGATTTGTTTTCTCTAGTAGAAAGCTTCCCCACATTAATACTGCCCAATAGATTAATGGACTTCACTTTGCCTTATGGATGGGCAACACCTACTGTCTTCTTAAGTTACTGTTTTCTTCGTGAATTCTGGCCACTCTACAGAATACGCTCATGGTTTTGTGTCCCAGATATGTAACACCACAAGGCTCTGTGACATGGCCATGTACTGGATAGATGAAGAGATTGAGAGCATCTCAGAAAACTCAGATATCAGTGTGACCAGTAAAGTCTCAGTGAAGAAACCCTTCTTGGGCCATTTGCTTACTTGTGTTTCAATTACCCTGAATGTCAGGAAGGTCTTTGCCTCATGCCAACCCTTTGTGAAGCCTGAAGAAAACTGTTTTCATATGGAAATGAATGGGCTTCACCTGTGGCTCTTTGCTTAATTGCTTTGGAATGGGATGTGTCTGAATCAGTCTCTGGTCCTTGTGTGAGGCTGTGACTTAGATTCTCAGCACCCAATGGATCTAAAGAAAAATCCCATGTGCTTCCCAAACCGAAATGGCCAAAAGAGAAGTCATTGTGGATGAATTTTTTTGCCTTCTTGTTTTAGGTTCCTGACCTCCATTAAGTGAGAATAGGGATTCTTTGGATTAAATGAGTTCTTCAAATCCCTGCAGAGGCTTGCCCATATGTGCTTGGGTTTTCTCATGACTCCAAATCACATAAAGAATCTATACCTCACAGCCAGTAGGCCTCAAATTGGAGAAGCAGAACACTTTAACAGCAGGAATATTTGATCACTCCAGGTTCACAGGGGGAGTGTCCAGGCCACCATGATTTTAGGCAAATGAGGGGCAAGTGAGCTTATTTTGGACACTTTCTTAGGCTGTGCCCCTCATAGAAATCTCCAGCCAGAGGTTATGATGAGTGTCTATATGGAAGAAGATGAGGGCCCTGTGGGAGTGTTTTGATTTTAATTGTGGTCATTTTTGTGGTGGTTGGAAGGAATGACTGGTTCCACCTGGGCTTGAACTCTGGCGTGATTCCCCTTAGAGACTGAGTTCTGGAACTGAACTCAGAGAAGTATTGCCATGAATTGTGTTGGGATTTTAGAAGGCCATGCATGAGACTCACCCATGGAAACTGAGATCTAGGCCCAGGGTGTCTTTCCACAAAACAATGGGAACCTCAGCCAGGATATCACATGATTTTATTCTGAAAGATTGGCAGGTATAGTTGAGAGTCAAAACACACATGGACCTCACATTGTAGGCCTCAATTTGCCTGGCTTCATGTGACCTTTTGGCAACTCTTTGAGAAGCCTTGCCTGTGAGTGTTCTCCAGAGCTTTCATTGAAATGAGCTTTCTCAACACTTAATGGTTCCTGAATGATTTGAAACCCACAGTGCCTCCAACTTAATCTTTGAAAAATGGCTAGATAAATACGATGAAATTTTTGAAATTTCCATGACCAGGTGGCACTGGAGAATCTTTGGAAGTCCTGTGATTGATCATGTGTATACCAGAGAATGCCTTGTTTTACTGGGTTTTATGAAAATGGTGTAGAACAGAGATGCCAGTAATTTGTATCCTGCTGAGTAGTGGGCCTAGAGCAGTGGTGGGCAGGTGTGTGATAAAACACCATGGTGGGGCCATGTGGATCGGCCATTGGCTTCCAAATGGATTATGACTGACATAGTGCAGTAATCAGACAATTATATGTTAAGGCATTTTTTATATGGAGAGGTTTCAGGGCAATGTTCAGAATCAGTTTACTATGGTTATTGGGGCAAGCTGTGTGGGATAGAAGCCTGGTTGGTGCATTCTCCTGCAGACCCTGACCCACCACACGTGACAGAACTCCCTTCAGCACTGTATCCTAGTAGAACTTCTTGTATTTGGTGAAGCAAATACCAAATTCCCAGTGCAGCAGCAAGAAACACCACGAAAAGTGGAGGATGACCAAATGTCTTCACAGTCCACACGAGGAGACACTTAGCCTCCAGTGGCCACAGTTTACATACAAAGAGAGAATTCAGCACTGCTGCCTCATGGTCATTGGAATATAAGAAACCATGTCTTCCAGGTCACATAGATGCAGACCCATTTTGATGGTCTCACTACAAAGGAAGTTAAAGCTCATGACAACAACATGTATTTCAAGTGCCCAACCTCAGAGGCAGTTTTCCAAGAAGTCTTAGGCCAGCAGAGCTCCATGTTTGTGGAGTGTTTACACTGTTCTTTACTTTTGGAAACTCCTCTACCACCACCAAGGTTGTGAACTCCCGAGCATATTCCATTCCAGATATGTATTCACAGATTTTCACACTTTTCTACTCTAATTGTGTCTTACTTGGGCCAAGGTAATATCAAGGCATTGTTCTGAATGTGAGTGGGAATATTTTTGTGTAGCACATATTTACATACACATTCGATTCATTTTTCAATTTTCTATTTGAAATACTGAAGCCCTGAAACTAACACATACCCTACTATACTCTGACTAATAATTCTAATATGATGGTGAAAAATAACCCAAACAGAATAGAAATACAAGCAGTTCAGAGGAGGCATGGTGTATTGTTACAATTGCCTTTTGCATTATATAGTGTAGGAGTTATAAATCTAGTCATTTTTTTGTTGAAATAGTTCTACATGTGTTTTTAAAATTAACAAATATGTGAATTCCTGTCTCCCTTTCTCTGTAGCCAATTCAGCACATGTATTTTTATATGCACATATAGAATTCTACCTGGTACCACACGTACATACTTGTGAGGTAACTGAATTGGCAGATGCAAATTGTGAGAAAGGATAACTCCTCCTAAATGCTGTTGGAACTGAAAATTCAACCTATGGGTGAGCTTCCTAGTTGAATAACATTATACATTAATCCATGTTCAGTAAAATGAATATTTTTCGATCTGTGGATTATATATATTTCATGATGAATTTCGATTGGCATATATATTGCTACTTTTTTTCTTTTATTGGTTGCTCAAAACATTAAAAATCTCTTGACATATAATATTTCATACATTAGATTCAAGTGGCTTATGAACTCCCATTTTTAGCCCAAATAGAGATTACAGAATCACATCGATTACACATCCACATTTTTACATAATGCCCTATTAGCTACTGTTGTATTCTGCTACCTTTCCTATACTCTACTATCTCCCCTCCCCTTCCTTCCGATCTTCTCTTTTTTCCCCATCTACTGTAATTTATTTCACTCCATGTTTATTTTCCCATTCCACTCACAACAATATGTAATTTTGTGTAACAATGAGGGTCTCCCTCCATTACCATGCAATTTCCCTTTTCTCTCACTTACCCTCCCACCTCATGTCTCTGTTTAAAGTTAATCTTTTCTTCCTGCTATTGCTCCCTGCTCTGTTCTCAGTTGCTCTCATTATATCAAAGAAGACATTTGGTATTTATTTTTTAGGGATTGGCTATCTTCACTAAGCATAATCTGCTCCAGTGCCATCCATTTTTCTGCAAATTTTATGATTTTGTCATTTGTTAGTGCTGCGTAATACTCCATAGTGTATAAATGCCACATTTTTTTTATCCATTTATCTATTGAAGGGCATCTGGGTTGGATCCACAGTGTATCAATTGTGAATTGTACTGCTATGAAAATCCATGTGGTAGTATCCCAGTATTACTCTCTTTTAAGGTCTTCAGGGAATAGTCAGAGAATGGCAATAGCTGAGTCAAATTGTGGTTCCATTCACAGCTTTCCCAGGAATCTCCATACTGCTTTCCAAATTGGCCACACCAGTTTACAGTCCCACCAGCAATGTACAAGAGTATCTTTTACCCCACATCCTTGCCAGCACTTGTTGTTGTTTGACTTCATAATGGCTACCAATTTACTGGAGTGAGATGGTATCTTAGGGTGATTTTGATTTGAATTTCTCTGACTGCTAGAAATGGTGAGCATTTTATTATGTACTTGATGAATGATTGTATGTCCTCCTCTGAGAAGTGTCTGTTCAAGTCCTTGACCCATTTGTTTATAGGGTTATTTGTTATCTTATTGTCTAATTTTTTGAGTTCTTTGTATATTCTGGATATTAGGCCTCTATCTGAAGTGTGAGGAGTAAAAATTTGTTCCCATGATGTATGCTCCTTATTTACCTCTCTTATTCTTTCTCTTGCTGATAA
This sequence comes from Callospermophilus lateralis, assembly GCF_048772815.1. NCBI lineage: Eukaryota > Metazoa > Chordata > Mammalia > Rodentia > Sciuridae > Callospermophilus > Callospermophilus lateralis. Next base: position 900,377 of record NW_027514371.1, on the reverse strand, counting down.
AAAACTTTTCATTTTAAGTAGTCCCATTTGTTGATTCTTGTTATTAACTCTTGTGCTATGGATGTCATATAAAGGAATTTGGAGCCCGACCCCATAATATGTAGATCAGAGCCAACTTTTTCTTCTATCAGACACAGAGTCTCTGATTTGATATCTAGCACCTTGATCCACTATGAGTTAACTTTTGTGCATGGCGAGAGAAAGGAATTCAGTTTCATATTGTTGCACATGGATTTCCATTTTTCCCAACACCATTTGTTGAAGATACTATATTTCCTCCATTGCATGCTTTTAGCTCCTTTATCAAATATAAAATAGTTGTAGCTTTTTGGATTAATCTCTGTGTCCTCCATTCTGTACCATTGGTCCATCCGCCT